>NW_019641228.1:1106436-1234837 GCF_000599845.2 Trichogramma pretiosum | reverse complement strand
TTTATGATTTGACCTTCAAATGACCTCTAAATGACCTTTAGATGTCAACATTGAGTCAAAATGACCTTGAATTTGAATTCAGCGACTCTCAAAACATAAAAAAATATATTTTTCGGA
This sequence comes from Trichogramma pretiosum, assembly GCF_000599845.2. Taxonomy (NCBI): domain Eukaryota; kingdom Metazoa; phylum Arthropoda; class Insecta; order Hymenoptera; family Trichogrammatidae; genus Trichogramma; species Trichogramma pretiosum. The sequence continues at coordinate 1,234,720 of NW_019641228.1, read as the reverse complement.
TTTTTATATCGCATTTTCTAAGTTTGACCTTCAAATGACCTTGAAGGTAAGGTCGTAGAGGTCATCTGACTTCAGATTTGAATTCAGCATCCTCAAAAACCTATGTAGGAATAGTTTCAGATTTTAAAACCTATTTTACATGATTTGACCTTCGAATGACCTTCAAATGACCTTAAATCGATCTGATGGCGAAAAACCGACGACGGATTCGGATTCAGCGACCCCAAAAACATAAAGTCTACTGGGTCCGGTCTCTGGGACTGAGCATTTTTTTTTTTTTTTTGTGCCTGTGTAATTAGCAGCTTAAGTCACGGCAAAGCGTGCCTTACACGTGAACTTTAGCCACGCAGTGCTATAAAAAATTTTATGCAATAGAATGGGAAAAGTGCATAAATAACAAGCATCATATCTCTCAAAATATCAGAAATTTTACCGTACATCACTATTTTTGGCTCCAGGTCAGAACTGAACTTTGCGATTACTTTCTTCGGGTGCTCGCAATCATCAAAAAATCACGACTACCCGAAGAAAGTCATTGCCGAGTCCTGATCCTAACCAAGTAATCATCTAGAGTAAGAGCGAAAGCAAGATTTTAAAATTGTGATTATATTGTACAACTACATTTTTTATTATGTTACTATAAATATAAGATATTAAAAGAACTTGAAAAAAATGCATATATGCACTTCTTATTAATATAACTGCTTCAAATTGTATAATCAATGAATAGCTCAAGTGGTAGGGAGCTGAACTTAGTAACCGACAGATCACCGGTTTAAGCCCAGGTCTCGGGGAACTTTTTCATTTCTTTAAAGTTTATAAGTAAATAAGTCTTATATAAATCTAAAAAATAATCTAAATTATTAAGTAAATAATTACGAAAATAACTGACAAGTTTTAATAAAAAAAAATCACCTGACGATTTTTTTCCACTCAAAATCCACGAGGATTTCACCACAAAAAAACGTCGTGGATAATCGAATATCCATGAGGATTTCCGTATATCCACAAGGGTTTTTGCGGAAAGCCGCGGGGATTAATAAAAAATCAACGAGGATTTCCGCGGAATCTTGACGATTTTTGTGAATTGTTTCTTGGTGTCTAAACAAATGCGGTTTTTGTCCGAATGTCTTCTCACACTTATTACATGCGAAATCTTTTCGACCTTCATGGACTATTTTTTGGTGTTTTATCAAATTGCTTTGAGTCCAAAATTTTTTTGTGCTTATTGTGCATGCGTAATCCTTTCGACTTTCATGGACTGCTTTTTTCCGCGGAAATCCTCGTGGGTTCATCAAAAATCAACGAGGATTTTCGCGGAAAGCCGCGTGGTTTCATCGAAAATCAACGCGGATATCTCATAAATCCTCGAGGCTTACGTACGTGGACTCTTTAAATGATTCATGTTCCTTCCACGTGGAATCAATGTCCGATCTTCGAGGAATCCCTGTATGATCCACGTGGACATCCACTCATTTTTTTTCAACTGGGCATTCTGAGCAAAAATATGTGCAGAGTAATGTATTCATATTTCAAAACGATAAAATTAATGGTTTTTCTTTAATCGTGTTAACCAACTGGAAAAATCTTGTTTCGAGAAAACAGTTGCAGCAGACAACACAAAACCGCTTATAGTATATTTTGTAACAAGTGCGCGAAGCAGTTGACTCATCCAGAAGTTGTTGTTGCAAAGACTCCTGGGTGAGTCAAATTCCTCGCGGACTAGTTGCAACCGATATTTTTTAACCCTGCTTGCAAGGAACTAGGGTTTTCTGACGATTAAGGTTAGAAAACCACACACGCACGCAGTGTTAAAAAAAACTTTTTAAAAAAAAAAGGGCACCTCGTATCCGGCCTTTGGCACTTTTTTATTAACCTCTTCTCAGACTCTGACTGCTGGCTTTTGGTCTTCTAAAGATTAAATTTTCCAAAAGTAGTATTTTATTCTTCCAAAATATGCTTTTAATTCTGGCCTATTCTCTTGATCGAACATTATCTTTAGAAATAGTTAAAGAAAAGGTTGAATAGGGAGTTGAAGTAATGACTTGGAAAATTTATGTGAAATACTTAAAATTAATAGCTCGTATTTATGTCTCTATTTTTCTGAATAACTTATACGACTTATAAAAGACTTTTTTATACGGATCCGCGTTTAACAAATGAGAAGTGTTTATTATGAAGAAAAAGTTATAATTTAGCGAAAATCCTATAACAATAAATAATAAATTTTTCTTAAAATGTAATAAATATTTTTAGATGACACATGATTTTCGTAGTGCAAAATTTTGCGTGTGCAGATGACAAACAATTTTATTTCAACATCTAAGTTGCAATGACTAGCGAAGATCTGTTGCAGCCAGGTCATGTTGTTAAAGAACGCTGGAAAGTGGTATGTAGATTCATTCTATTTCATTCATTTTATTTATATTTTATAATATAATAGGTAAATAATTTATCATAGTGTTAAAATTAATTTAATAGTATGAAATATTAAAAATTCAATCATCATATGTAAAATCGTTTCTATGAGATCAAAAAACTTGAAATATTTAGAGAGTTTTCAGGATCTCATTACCAATGAATGTTCAACCCGATACTTTCACATTTTATTATTACCCGGTTTCATACTTACAAACTGCATTGTAGTTTATGAGACGATTGTACTCTCAGCACATCCTCTTTTATTAGCTTAAGGAGATATAGAAGCCAGCCAAAAATATCAAAATTTCAATCCTGTTTTCTGAAACTTCTACTGAATATTTCTCGATAAGGCTCTATGGCGACCTTTATTTTGATGTTTTTAAGGTCGCCATAGAGCCATTAGGCAAATTTTTCAATAGAAATTTCAAAAAACTGGATTGAAATTTTAGCTAGCTTTTATATTCCCTTAAGGATGTTCCCTCAGACCTGCCCGACAAATTTGGGCATATGTCTAAAAAAAATCTGAAAAATTCATACGCTTTCCTTGACAAATTCTAAGACTTTTTTGTTCTTTTAAAATTTTTCGTAGAGTTCATGCTTATTGAGATAAAAAATCGCAAAGATTGTTAGCTTGAAATTGTTTAAATTTGAATCATTTATAGCTTGTGAACAATAGATTTTAGAGAAAATTTGCAAGAGCACTTTTTTGTTTAAAATGACCCTAAAAACCTTAAAAATTGGGTTTCAGGTCAAAAAGTTTAAATTTTTATTTTTGCAATGTTTTTACATTAACTTTTCTCAAAAACTGTTTGGTCAAGTTTTTCCAGTTTTTGAAGTAGGTTTCAGTAAATACTGAACAATCATCTCCTAGTTTTTGAAAAGATTTTATCGATGCGTTTTTTTATAAATCACACAAAATAACGTCTTTTCGACACGTTAGCATAGGGATCCCATGTTAAAGTACCGAACTTTGATTAATTATATTTCGGAAATGGTTTGGTTAAATTTCCTGAAATTTCTCACACATATGAAAAGCACTGTCAATAATATGTGGTTAAAATTTCAAAACCCTTTATCGATAGTCATTTTTTTGAGGGAACTACCTAAAGTAGAAGAATTATAATTATTATAATTAATTTATCAATGTTAAAGGTTTAGTTAATTTATATTAGTGGTCATTTATAAAAACTGTTACATACGCCAATAGCGGCGTTGTCGCAGACCAAATGTGTAATAATTGTTATTACTATTTTACTACCTGTGTTGCTGAGGGGAGAAAGGGAAATGAAATATTATAAATATATGATGGTAAACTTACAATTTATTTATTGACACTCGTTGGTGTTGCGATCGCTATCGCTTTGTAGAGGGCTCGCAGTCACTCTCAGTCACTCACACAAGTGCACTCGATTTGACTTACAAGGAGAGCTTTTCAGGTTTGGGTCATGGATTTGCTCCAAAATTTTGTGTCTCCTGGTACCCAATACTGAAGCTCCCTGTGCTTAGTTTGATCCAATGGGCCTTAGGGCCCATTTGGTAGAGGATTTTCCACATTAAGAAAATCTTTGTTATTTTCTATATCGAAATAGAAGTACTTAAACGAAAAAATGGGACGATCAAAAATTTTAAAATTTTTCAAAGAATCTGCTTGAATTTTTTCAAAATTTTTGGGACCATCTACCACTCTCTTAACGAAGTCCTAAAATATACTAAAAAAAGCGTCAAATTTGGGCCTCTTGAATTAAGTGATAGATGGTCCCAAAAATTCTGAAAAAATTCAAGCAGATTCTTTGAAAAATTTTAAAACTTTTGATTGTCCCATTTTTTCGTTTAAGTACTTCTATTTCGATATAGAAAATAATAAAAATTTTTTCATAATGTGGAAAATCCTCTACAAAATAGGCCCTTAGGCCCATTGGATCAAACTAAGCACAGGGTGCTTCAGTATTGGGTACCAAGAGACCGCAAAAAAATTTTGGAGCAAATCCATGACCCAAACCTGAAAAGCTCCCCTTGTTAGTATGATAGTGTACTAACGCTTGCTCACGCACAGCAAGTTACAATGAAGTTACAGTATAGTCGTGCGAATACTACAAGTATTCATCTTTACAAGATTTGAATTGTTATATCGATATCGCGTACAAGTCAAGAGTTATGTGCTTTATTAAAATCATCGTACCACAGAGAGGGCTCCTCTCATTTTCGAGCCTTTTTATACCCCTTGGTCTTCTATCCCACCTTTGAGGCTGTTTTGCAACAACTCCGAGGGGGCGGCTTGACTGTTGGAAATAGATGACTATTTACCTTGATCTGCCTTCACCATGTTCTGTGCACGTGATGGAGGACTAGTTCTTTTTACGACTTTTCCTCGAGAATCTTATGCAACATACTCTTTATTCGCGCTTCCACGCGATCGTTGGCCTTCCCAGGGTTTTACCGATCCTCGCATAATAAATATCTACATATCAAGTGGCTAGAGTTTTATGGTGCACCCGCGCATCTGTCGATCGACACAGTGACGACCTCTGCGCGTTCTTGCGAGCCGTGCTCGCTCAATTCTTTGTGATGATCTTAACTGCTTTGAAATTGACTTATTGAAAAATATGTATAGTAAAGGACTATATGGGAGGATCTAACAAAACATAGTATGTATTCAGGGAAAATTTACACAATATTTTAAAGATATCTATGATTAATTAGAGTTTCGTACACGAAAGTGACAAATGTCGTGTACGAATTTTCAAATGCCAAACCTTTATATAAATTTTTTTATTAGGAAGCCATTTCCCAATATATTAGCAGCGGTTATTTAACCATATTAGCCTTTAAATAAAATCGACATGAAACTTAATCACTTATTATTTTCCTGGTAATAATTTAATGTACAATCGAAACTATCGTAATGCTTCAATGTCTACTTTAGGTAATAATGATAAATGCAAACCATTATATACGAATCATATTGCGACGGAAGAAATTGGAAGAGTGACAATTTATTTAAAAAAATACGATTTTGAATCTTGAAAAAAACTGACTCAAATTATTTTTTATGAAAGAGACTCGAACTATGGCCTTTAACATCTATAAGTGTAGAATAACAACCTTAAATTTTAAATTTCGTGAGTGGAATTTGAAGATTCAAGAACGTTTTTTTCTAAAGTTAATCGCTTATGAGTAAACATTATCAAATTTTTTTAAAATTTTTTTTTCGAAAAGTGTATTTTTATGTGTCCTCCATCTTGAATCTTTACATTCCACCTACAATACTTAAAACTAAACCTGTTTACGGTATTGTAACTTCAAGTATATCAGTCCACCGGAATCTTCAGTGTAGGCTTCGAGACTACGAATTGTTATACTCTGAAGAATTTCAAGGATTCCAACATGCAAGATATGATAAGGGCTTTGCAGCAGTCATAGCCTAATTTAACATCAGCCTTTTGTGCTTCCGTATTTTTGTACTTTTTATTTATATGAATTTTTCAAAAACATGTATTTGATCCATGTTTTTATCGAACCCGAAAATATCTCATGGTTGCCCAGAATGTACACTATAAGGCGATTGAACAAACGTAAACACAGTGAATTCGGGGCCTCGGACAATGCTAGTCTGCATACTATTGTTATTATTGACGCCTATGTTATACACACAGGCAGTCCGACTTCGCTGTGTTAACGTTTGGAGGTTGTTTCAAATTCAATCGCCTGATAGAGTACTGATATGACCCAAAGACCCGAGAAAAGTTAATTTTAACAAATAAGTTGCTTTTTACGAGTTTGATGAGTATACTGAAACTTTATCATACTAAATTAAACTTATCTAAATTAAACGTCATTGATCAAGTACTAACATTTCTTTTTTGTGAACAATGAAGCTATTAATTCAAGTTTCCATGTAGATTTATTACCTTATTTACGCTGAAAATTGAAAAATTGTTAAAAATGCGTTCTTTTTATTAAAAATGATTAAACTTGTATTTCTCAAACCTTGTTACTATTTATGTTATCATAATTCATATAAATCAATTATTTATCCAGATGAGGAAAATTGGTGGTGGAGGTTTCGGAGAAATATATGAAGGTCTAGACCTTATAACAAAAGAACAAGTTGCTTTGAAGGTTGAATCTGCACGTCAACCTAAACAAGTTTTGAAAATGGAAGTGGCTGTTTTAAAGAAACTCCAAGGTAAAATTATTTATTTCAACATAATTTATTATTTTCACTATATTTATCAAGCTTCAGGATCACCCGTTTAATTAATTCTCTTTTGATTCATGTTCGATTGTAAAAATTAAAGTAAAAAAAAAGTAAATTCTTCATATCTAGAATATTTATTTAAATTTAATCTAGAAATAACTTCGGAAATTATTTTTTAATACTTAAGGTTTAAAAAAATAATTATTATTGATTTCAAAAATTAAAGTTAACTATAAATTGTCAATTATAAAACTTACTTTAGTTTATGCTTCAATAAAAAGCAGTGAAGTAATGGATATTTTTTCCATTTAAACAGGTAAAGAACACGTTTGTAGATTTATAGGTTGTGGGCGCAACGATAGATTCAATTACGTTGTTATGCAATTACAAGGAAAAAACTTGGCTGAATTACGTCGTGCGCAACCTAGAGGAGCCTTTTCATTGTCAACAACTCTTCGTCTGGGACTTCAAATCTTAAAAGCAATTGAAAGCATTCATCATGTTGGTTTTCTTCATCGAGATATAAAACCGGTAAAAACACAGCATTATTTAAATTTTTATAAACTTGCATGAATAATATATTATTCTTAAGCTCATTTAAATCGGTAATATTTTATAATACGGATCAATAACGTGATAAATAGTTTCCATAGGAAGTCTATTTCAATCAGAGTTTATAAAGATCATATTAATAATAAAATATTAGTTTTTTTAAAGCTTGATAAGTTTTCTCTGACCCCCCACTTTTTAGAATAATAATTGCAATTGGATAAAAAAATAACTCAACAGCTCAGCGCGTTTCTCACCTGCTTTAACATAATAATCGATCACAAATAAATCTCCTGCATCCAATTAGATATTTCAGGAATGAGGTATAGCTCTAATTTGTCAACTTTTGCAGACTATTTGAATCACAATAGATCGAACTGGTTTCACATTTTACTACTTCACGATAACATGGCTAGTGAATTGTCTGTTGTATTATGTAGGGAACTCCGTCAATCAAATTTGAATTGATTTATAGCTATCTCTACCTACCTCCGCGAATTCACATTTTCAACACTTTTCCCTTAAAGAAATCAACAATATTTTTCATGACCCCATCCATTGCCGGGTGATATTGTGGTGGGATTCTTAATCTTATTCTACTTCGATTCAAATTAGTAATCTTAGGTCATTTTGAAAAAGAGTCATTTTAATAAAAGATATTTCTTCTACGATAAGGACTTAGAAAATTGCAACGAAAAGATCTTTTTGAGCATTGTCAAGGTCAAGGCAAAGTCCTTGGTCGTCTCTTTCAATTGACTACAAACGCGTTGCGTTGGTTCGCCATTTCTCCGATATCCGCGTCGAAACCAGACCACGGTTTAGTGCCGTCTTTTTCACTGTGTCCAAATGTTCTAGATAGATATTGTCCAGAACATTTTACTATGATTTTTTTATAAAAGACTATTTGGTAGCTCCAAAATCCTCCTAGCTCCCATCTGCAGGATAACGTTTTGAAAGACCTGCAAACAGTTAGGAGTTTGCAATACTACAATCTGACCCGATCACATCGCTCGTTACATCGTCATTGAGTCGGCTGATCTGGCTCAGATGGGTGTAGATTCCTTCTTGTACCTACATCAAACATCAGTCAAAGATTTTTTTCTGGGTAACCGCATCAGCCTTGTAGCCTAGATATCGGGGCCACACACTCACCACTTATGTGTAGAAGTGTATTGCCACACCAATACCTGCCTACTTTTTTTTCCTTCGAGTACAGATTGAGTCTCTTGATGTAGTAGATAGTTAGTGGTGTTTTTACATTGAATAGTTTAGCGGTGAGGAGAAAGAGTAGGGGAGAGCGGGGTGTGTTGGCATGTGAGGTAAGTTGGCAAAATGGAATATTTTTCTCCTTATCAGTGACTTGAACCGAGATGGTGCCAATACATACAAATACTACCTATTATGGTGTTTGCACTACTGATAGTATTATATCTATACAAGTTAGTGATATTAAGAAATATGAATTTTTGCCAACTTACCTCAAATGCCAACACACCCCATTCTACCCTAAATGAAATATTGTCAGGTATTACAGTTCAAAGTATGATTGCGAGCTTCATGGTATGAGTTCAAAAAGGATGGTCTTACGCATAAAAACAGTAAAATTACGGACAACTGACGGAGCGAAATTCATTTGGTGGGATATAGAATGAGCCATTCTGAGAAAAAAATTAATTTCTTTAGGCCGCAATGTACGGAAACAGAACTTAAGGGGGGAAAGGCACCTAAAATATAAAAAAAAAAAAATTTTTTTTCATTGACTTTTTTGATAGGATTTTTCCTCGGCTTTCCAGTGCCGTGATCGGAATTTTAAAATGTTAACTGTACCGTGATGTACAGGTTATTTAGTACCGATACTTTTACGATTATTTAGAAAAAATGAATGAAACGACTCAAAGATATATCGTGGCCAATCTGTCATGAATCTCGAGACTTTCATAAGTCCGTAGCGCCATCTATTGATACTCGTTTTATTCTTTGGTTAGAGTACATCCAGCAGAAATTTGTTTGTTTACACGGCTATAGGTGTACAGTAACGCCACCACTCGCAGCACGTGGGTTTCGGCATATCGTCTGTCTCTCTCTGTTTCGTGCACGAGCCCTGATCAAATGTCAACAACAGTCTGCTGAGTGCTGACTGCTTCTTGATTTTCCAATGGCTAAAAATTACATTTTTTCAAAGTGAAAAAAGTATATGTAGAGTGCAATTATATCTTTGCAACTCAACATAGTGTTTCATAATAAAGCTATGAAGAAATTTCAATAGCTTGTTATAAAAATGTGACATTTTTAGCAGTTCTAAATCAAGAAATACAGAAGTACATATGTAAATTGACATATATACCCCAATGTATATGTATGACACTGTATTTTATGTATGTGTATATGACTGTGTTATATATATTATTGTATGTTGCATGTGATGAACAAGATTAGTGATAATTGATCAACTTGTAGTGATTTATTTCCAAGTATCTGAACATTGTCCTTGTGGGTCCAATATGTTGAAAATTCAATTTGAATTACTGTTCTTTATCGTCCAAAAAGTTTTAAGCAGCCTCAGTGACATGAGAGTATCATTATGACATATATTGATGTATTTTGGTTTTTTTCAACTCTTGGGCAGTTACGTTTTATCTCAAAATTGCTTGCATGCCGTAACTTTTAATGAGAACCGTTTGAGCAATTGAGCTGAAACTTTCAGGGGTTGTTTTACATGTGAATGGCTACAAACGCAACTCCTTTCAAAGGTATTGGACAAAATTTGCACTTTTTTCAGGCTACATCCCTAGCATAATTGTATTTTATTATATAGTATTAATGAATAAATGTGCATATGTGGCTGGAAAATTGTGCATAACTAATTAAAAAATCTGAAAGTGCTTGCGTTTGTAACCACACATCTAATGATCAAAATGAGACCCCAAGGACTATGATTGAACCATCGGTTCTAGCTGGATCCTACGGCACAGGGGTACCTGTCAGGACTGTGGGCTTGCTTCATCGAGGAGAGTTCTATGGTGACTGTATTCCAAAAAAAAATTTTTTCTTCATAATTAATAAATTTTTCATAAATGTAGGTTTAAGGTACCTTTCCCCCTTAATATCTTCACCTGATTTGAAGAGGGTTTGAGAATTGTTAATCGAGAGCTTGTAAGAATGAGATTTGAAGTGATCGCGAGTATTTGGTGATGCACATTTAAACACCAGTGATCGAGTTATGTTTACTATTGCTGCTAAGGTTTTGGATTTTTGGGTGTCTAGTTTCTTATTTCAGAAATAAAACGAGTATAATTTTTAAAGTCTATGGCCGAGAATGTTTTATCAAGTATCTCTTTGACAGAAAGATTGAAAACTAATGGCATACCCAACAACAACACCATGCAGCTGTTCATCAAATGGTCAGTTGACTGCGCAGCGAGTTAGACGTGCTTGTGTGAGGCTTCAAGCAGTTTAGCAGTAGAGCTCTTAAAAACTTCAACCTCAGTCCGTATGCTGATTATGTCTGCGGCATTCTTCGCTGATCTGCGTTCATGAGGCTTTAGGCGTGTAGTCATCTCCATTATAGCTACTGCTATGTATTTCTGTAGCGAGTACCAGATACCAGAGCTAAGATTGGCTTGGTTAATTTTGAACCTGGATCGGTAGGAGTTTTGAGGGGGTTAGCATCTTCCATTCGAAACCTCTGTAACAGTTTATTGATGTAGAGTTCCTGTTTTACAAAAATACTGCCCTTGTTACGCATTATTTCCATACCTACAAAGTAGTTCAGATCACTAGTAACTATAGGGAACTTATCTTCAAGCGCTTTTACAACTTTTGTCAATATATTGACGTTCTTAGAGAAAACAATTCCGTCGTCGACGTACAACGCGAGATAAACTTTATTATTGTCTAAGACGCCTGTGTAGACGCACTTGTCGGCGTTGCTGCGAGTAAATCCCAAATTCAAAACAAAGTCGTTGAACTTTTGGTTCCAGCAGCGTCCGGACTGCTTTAGGCCGTACAATGCCTTGTTCAGTTTTAAAGCTGAATTGGGTTTTACTGGAGCAAGTCCGTCTGGAATTTTCATATAAATTGTTTCTTCCAGTTCGCTATTTAAATAGGCGGAACTTACATCGAATTGCGTGCATTTGAGGTCGTCGTGGACCGCTATCGCAAGAAGTACGCGTATGGACTCGTATCTTACTACCGGTGAGAAGGTCTCTTGCTAGTCGATCCCAGCTTCTTGCGTGAAGCCCTGTGCGCAAAGACGAGCTTTGTAGCGGGGAGGTTTGTCGCCGCTCTGGTTTTTTATTTTAAAAACCCATTTGTAGCCTACCAAGGTTCGATCGGGCGGCTCGTTCACAATATCCCATGTGTTATTATTTTCAAGCGCGCGCATCTCCTCATCGATCGCGTGTTTCCAGAGTTCGGCATCTGCACAAGTGAGAGCTTCTCGGTAGTTTTTCGGCTCATGATAAACTGTGACATTTGCCTGATATCGCTCTGGCGCGCGCATAATGTCTCGCGGATGTAAATTGCGGGCAGGCGAATCGGCGGCCTCCTGTGCTTCGTTTGCCAGAGACGGCAGATCTCGCATTAAAGCTCCATCGCGCGCGTCAACAAAGTCTTCGAGGTCGGATTCATGTTTTGACTCTTCACGTGGCTCGATATTCTCGGGTTCATGTAGGTCGTCGTTTCGTGTATCGTCGTTACCGAACGAAATATCTATTGTTGACGTTTCTGTACAGCCGCGCGATTGCTCGTGGAATTTAACGTTTCTTGACACTACAACACGCCTGGTTTCCGAGTCAAATAAGCGATAATTTTTGGAGTCTTTTTCGTAACCGACAAAAATTAGTTTTTTGGATTTTTTATCCCATTTCTTTCGGAAAATGTCTGGGATGTGTGCGAATGCATCGCAACCGAAAATTCGACATTTCGATTTGTGTACTCGGTACCGTTATCTGCGCGAAGAACCTTGGCATGACTTCCAAATTGATTTTTTAACAATTCGATATAATTTTGCAGTGCCTCGAATGTATCGCTTTTATGCTGCAAAAAGTACACTGTACGATACCCTGTGGCCTCGTCTTTAAAGAGAAGAAAAAACTTTGCACCTCCGACGGACGGAGTCTGCATTGGGCCGCAGAGGTCAGTGTGTATTACTTCGCCGGGCGTTTTACATACAATTTTTGCATTTTTAACGAACGAGTCTCTATGTTGCTTTCCGAGCGGGCATTTCTCGCAGAAGAATTCTATTTTATTTTGCACAGACAGTCCAAGCACGGCATCAGCGTTGATCATTTTAATTATATTTTCGCGATTGACGTGTCCGAGGCGCTCGTGCCACAAAGCTATCGGCGCGTTCGATGTATAGTTTACGTCGTGGCGATTAAAACGAGTTGCTGGTACAAAGTGCATTTCGATTAAATTATTGCTCAATTTTTAGCGACCAAATTTTTGTTCATCGCGGGAACATACAGTGCGTTACATATTATTCCATCCATCCATACATCATTCACGCATCGCTTAATGGCAACATTGCCTTGTCCTTCGACTCTAAGCTCTGCTCCGTCGCCGAGATAAACAGAGTTGTCGCGTGTCGGCAAGAAGTTTGAAAACCACTCGCGCCGGCAGCATATGTGACGCGAAGCTCCGCTATCGAGATACCAGACATCTTTCTCATCACAGTCGTAGGATAATGCGCGCGCGCGAAATTTCTCCAGTTTGGATTTATTACAGCTTCCGGCTCGTTGCGCAACTACAAATGCCGCGGTACGGGAAGAGTCGTCGTTTGAGCTCCTTTTTTTTGCTTTATTAGCGCGTTTTTTCGCGAAACAATATTTTTCAACGTGCCCTGGTTTTTTACAAAAGTTGCATACCGAATTTCTCTTCTCACTCTTCTCTTTACCGTTGACTTGATGATGATGTCCGTTGCTCCTTGGACTGATCGTGGTCGTTGCGAAGGCGCTAGTGACGTCGTCGTCGCTCGTCATCCGGGTCTCCTCTCGCAGTAGCCTCTCACGTAGTCTGTCGATGGATTGGTCCCCCTCGGGTACGCTGTCCCATGCTGAGATGAAGGCGTTATACTTCGCTGGCAAGGTGCTGATAATTTTAGCCATAATCAGGACCTCATGTACCGGCTGGCCGATGTCCTTGAGTTGATTTGCCAAGTTTTCAATTTTTGCTATGTGCTGCGAGACGGTGTCACTCGGTGACTTTTTGTACTCGTAGAACCTTGTCGTCAAAGCGAGCTTGTTTGAAGTACTCTTTTGCTCGTGGATGTTTGATAGCTTGGTCCACATTTCAGAGGCGATTGAACAATTTACCAGGTAGTCGAGCTGACTGTACTCCACTGCCGATGATATTACAAACATGGCTTTCGCGTTAGACTTCACCCATGACTTGACCGCGGCTGCGTTAGCGTTCTCGGCACCAGGCTCGGGTTTTGTTGTAGTCCCTTCGACAATATCCAGGATATCTTGGGCGACCAGTATGGCTTTAATTTGAAATTTCCATAACTGGAAATTCTGCCCATTGAACTTAGGGATGTTCCTATAGTCAGACGTACTGTCGGCCATATTTTATGCTGTGTGCCGTAAAGAGTTTGCTCCGCAAATTCGGACGGTAGAGAAAACACAACAAAAATTATTTCACAGGTGAAACAAATAAAACAGTATCTTGCACCACGTTTCACTCTATACGAATCTCGCTGGGCCCATAACCTGTAGCGAGTAGAGTGGTGAATGAAAAACGATGGTACTTTAATATAAACTGATTTATTTAAATATGTGAAAAAAGAAAAAATACAAATTTGGGACGTAGGTCCTTGCTCGTAAGCAGAAATATAAGTGAGAGCATCACAGGCTCCGACGCAGTGCTGTACTCAGCCGCGATCGCTCTTCCCCACCACACGCACACGACATACCATGCCCGTCGTAAGTTGGCGACAACGAAACTGCGAGAGCACACACACATGATACTACTTTTCGTATCTTAACAATTTCACTTAAATGCTCGCCAATAGAGCTAACTTTGTTATATATACTTCACTGTATTTTTACCTACATTGTTTCTTTTATACATTCAAAGAATGTATAGTTATTTCATTGCTGCTTTTTCTGCATCGATGTGCTATTTATAATTATAATTGTATTGTGTAACATCCGAATTAACAGTTATTACGTAGTTTATATATTTAATTCTTTATCACAGAAATGGTTAAGAGTTCAATTGAAATAATATGACGTTGACAAATTATATACTTTTTTAAATGACTTACATTAATTTATTCATCTCGATTTTATAACACACACACACACACAAAAGACTGGCTTCCTCTTAGCTCGGTGATGTCCCTCTCGTACGCTGCCCCGGACGATGGATAATCAAAATGATTTTCAGAGGAGTTGGAATCACTTGAACGCCTCGCGTATATATCAATGAATTTACTTCTCAAAAATTATTCACACTTTAACTTTTAAAAATGATGCTAGTACTTCCCAATAACTTTTTGAACTTTGACTTGATTTTTTTTGTAAGACTGAGATATTCGACTCTTGCACGAGCTCTGTACGGGTCGGCTGACTCTGGGTAACAAGGCCGATTCCTCGGGAGCGCGGCCTATTTACGTCACTAAGGTTCATTTCCTTTCACCATCTAACTTCTCGCCCGGTCCTTTCCAATTCTAAACTTATCAAAAGAAATGAGATAAATTCCGATCACGTGACCCCTCAGACTGCATCTGGATCGTAACAGACAATGTGTGATCGTAAACTTGTGTTGCGCGATAGCATCGTTTATTACCGAGTATTCTGGTCAATGTGCATGAGAAAGATAAAAAGGAGATCTTTATTAGAATTTACGAACGTTCCATATGATCAGCTTATTTAATCAGCTGGCCACATGGCCTCATCTCCATTAATATATTTACTTAGTTGATTTTTATTTCAGCGCAAATGAATGTTATACTCTTGGTCTTTAGACTAAGTTCGTGACGCGGACTCAAGTTTCTTTGATATCAGACTGATGTTACAGAACAATCACTATGCCTAGTATTTCTCACACATTTTTTTATATTCCTAAAATCAGAGTTTTATTGCAGTCTAATGGAATCTTTGGAACGTAGCAATATAAATATCTCCCGAACATGTGTGCTACAATCAATCGTTACATTACGCGGGAGTACTTAATTTACCTTTTATTATTTTTTTGTAAACATATTCGCGTAATGTGACAATTGCTTTGTATATGTATTTAATTTTGTCAAAAGACGAATTATACATATTGTATTTTCATGAGTGCCAGATGGGGCTTGCCCCGAGGCCTAATAAACTAAACTATCAAACTATCAAACTATCAAACTATCTCCGTGATAAAGCTGTCGATGTGCACGAGTTGGGATTTGATAATTGATATAGTCGAACTGTGCCTCGTTGGTATCGAACAATGACTTAACGTCACTGAACTGAGTATCCAGCTTTTTCGTAATGAGGTCTATGATTGTGCCAGTGAAAGCTGAGACCCACGGGGGAGAGATCTGGTCTCGTGCATCAGGTAAAGTTGACATATTGAAATAAAGAGGTGGAAAGCTATGGAATGTACTTAGTGTAGTTATGGTCAAAGGGGAAAGATGTGTGACGCCGTCGCGTCTGATGAGTCGTTGTAGATTCGCAAGCATGCGTCGTTCGGATATTTTATTGTAGGAATAATATATCTGATTGAATGATTTGCTATGTTTCATGTTTACCCTATGTGCGACGAGGAGAGATGAAGGAGATGATATCTCGCTTCCTCCTTATGGATCGACGGAGAGAGAGATCGGATGAAGAGAGGAGAAAAGTAGACGAATTACTTGTTACCCGGTCACTGACAAAGACGGTTGGACCCGAGTGTATGCGAGTTTGCCTTATGGTAGTTTTTCGAGTATTCCTTTATCAAAGTAGTATTGTGACCGTGAATTATTTGATTAGTGATAACAGTGAGCACTCAACTGGCAGAGGTCAGTTTAAAGTAGTCATAAATCACGGAGTGTCCTCACAGGAGTAGTCACCGCTGCGCTGACGTGGTCGGTTATCGTTGTCTAGAAGAAGAGATCGCAACCATATAAGATCTATTACTTCTCTGGTGAAAGTTTTTGTAGTGGGTTACGTAGTCACCGACGTAGCTGTCCTGCGAGACAGTTGGAGTGCCAGGTCGGCTGACTGGCGCAACGAAACTGTAGTGTGAATGTGTGAGTGAGTGCGAATAAATCGTTAGATTTATTATTATTAATGTGACGATGGACTCCCCGTGTCCACCGTCTACAAGGGCTCTCACAATTCCTGGCCGACTTTGTCGTTACACGACGCGCCAGACGAGCGACTGCTCGTCGCCGGCCAGGGTCCGGCTAGCTAGATAGGGACGGAGGAAACGCGAGATTACCTCAGGGCCGTGGGCACGACTCTCCTCCGGGAGGAGGCGTCGACGGGTACGGAGCGGGGACTCCTGTAACTGCAACACTGCACCTGTAAAGTACCTGAAAACCCGAGAAAATCCACGAGAGAGAGAGGAAAGGAAAAAGACGGGTGGTACAAATAAAAACACAGTGTATTTCGATTAACACAATTTACCAGTTTATTTAAGCTACTCTAAATCACTCATTCATACGTAGCCAAAGCTTTCACACTCACAATCACACTTTGTCGCGGACGCGAGCTGCGTTGCCGTTCGGTGGGTCGATGCGAAGCGCGGTAATACCAACAGACTACTCACGGTACTCCTCGCTCTCGAGGCTCGCGACCGCACGGGTAGACTCTGCGTCGCCGGGGTCTTAGAAGATCCTGCTGCTCTCTTCGTCGTCGTCTGTTGGCCACAGACGCAGAAAGGGACGGGCCGGAAGGGTCAAAACTCGTCGTGGTCGATGCAGATTTGATGCGCCTCACGAACCGCCAGCACTCACACTCGATTCGTAGCCACCAAGTTCACCAGTACACCAAGAACACGCTTTCGGCTCACTCACACCCAACAGCACTCCTCACTACTCGCACACTCTACTACAAAAAACTCCGACAAAACTTCCACAAAACTACTCGACAAAGCTCGCGTACAAAGAGCTCTGCTCGGCTCAACGGTCCAAATACAAGTCCCGATCGTCTGCTAATTCGCACGCGACGATCTTCGCTCCGAGTTCGCAACTTGTAATCGGGCACGGGCCGCTCGCGCAGTTACGTGGTGCTGCACTCGCGAGGGGCCACAGTGGTACCGGCTACAATGATCGCAACTCTTGCACGCATTCACCCGAAAACCTCAACTCAGACGCGTTTATGACGCATCGCTTGCGTGCTCCGACGTTCGCCTATAGTGCAACGTCACATTAATTAAATGCTCGCGTTGTTATTTCGTGTGCTTCTCTCCTACAGGTAGCCGAGACCCCGGATAACCCACCTTTGGATGGAGCATACTTGGTCCCATGGCCGGGTCTGGCCGTGGTGTGACAGATGTATTCAGGAAGAATAGGCTATGTAAATGAGTAATGAGAAATGCAATGATACAACATAAACTTAAACCCATGAATCGATCCAGAAGGTCTGGTTCAAACACACTACCACGAACACTCGCACAAATACAGATAATCAGCGCCGCACTAGTATACGATATCTTGAACCGATCGGTGACGATCTGCGCCTGTTCATTGAAGGGCTAACAGGGGGCTTAATTATTTTTCATTTTTCAATTACAGTACTAGGCTGTAAAAGAGAAAAAAATGTTTTTTTTAAGAACACACATGATAACCCTTTTCAAAACCCTATTTGAAAGTATTTTGTCCAGTTAGATACTTAGAAACAGTTAAGTACAATAATAATGAGGGTATTAACCCTCAACGCAAGCTATACGCATATCTAAGCTACCTGTCGTAGAAATCCAAGAGCAAGCACTAATCGATGGTACCCCAATTGGTTTCATTTTGTTCGATATCCAATTGGCCATGGTCGCAACCAAAAGCTAGCCATAAGATGAACTGTAGCTACTTGTATATATAGCAAAGTGAAATTAATTTATGGAAAATGATAAAAAATGAATATTAAATTCTAGAAATTTGTACACACAAGTAGCTACAGTTCATCTTATGGCTAGCTGTTGGTTTCGACCATGGCCAATTGGCTATCGAACAAAATGAAACCAATTGGGGTACCATCGATTAATGCTTGCCCTTGGATTTCTACGATAGGTATAGCTTAGATATGCGTATAGCTTGCGTTGAGGGTTAATACCCTCATTATTATTGTACTTAACTGTTTATAAGCATCTAACTGGACAAAATACTTTCAAATAGGGTTTTGAAAAGGGTTATCATGTGTGTTCTTAAAAAAAACATTTTTTTACTTTTACAGCCTAGTACTGTAATTGAAATCATTGGCAAAAAGCTTCCTCATAAATAATAATATTAATAAAAGGCATCGGTTATCAATGTGAAAATTCGTATTTTTAAATTTTGATTCACTGTCTAGTGTCCTAACAACCAGACGATCACGAGGATACATTTCTATGTTAGCCAAAAGGCCGAGAAAACAAAAACTCATACAGACATTTGTTGGTAATTCAATGTAGTTTCCCAATATGTAAACCAAATTGTCCTACGACGTCTGGTTCCAAATCTCGATTTCAAGCCTATCACAGGACTTCCTCTATGAGGAATCAAAATGAAAAATGATTAAGCCCCCTGTTAGCCCTGAAGTAGAGAGTTTTCTTGGCTCTTTGCTTGGTTTTTCCTTTTCCCTAAAGTTTACCTTGCATAAGAGATCTTGCTGTAAAATTAATGTGAAGCTATTTATCGGAAAGGGGTCAAAGGGTAAAAATGAATGGTGTTATTAGTCAAACAAAGACAGTCGAGACAGGTATAACCGAGGGCACTGGTCCTAGGACCCTTTTTGTTTATGTTAATGATATTTTTGACTACTGTCCTGGTTCATATGCTTCTTCGGATGACACAATTTTGATGAGTCATGTTGACACTTGGACGGACGTGCTGGGCGATATGAGGCAGTCGTTGCAAAAAGTTGACTCCAGGTTTGTTGCTAATAAGCTTACGTTGATTACGTTGTTACATCGTGTTCACGATTCGCCGTATTTTTAATGTACAAAGATAATGCTCTAGCATTCGGTAGTCAATCAGTTTAGGCAATAAGGACAACACTTTTTGTGTGTCATTCGACAAGAAATTTGTCGATCGTCAAATTTTATTTTGCAACGTTTCGTCTAGCATGTTTCTATACCTCTTCAGGCATGTTGCGAGTCGATGTAATACAAGCCTACGTTGAATGTGGTAAAGACTGAGCATATGACTTTTGGGTGTAATATTAACAGCATGCCATTATGTACTGACATAAATATTAGGGATTTTTCTATAAAAGATGCAAATATTGTTAAATATCCTTTTATTCACCTAGACATGTGTTGGAATGAGGCCAACACATACAGTGTGTAATGGGCAAACTAAGATGCGTGCTTTTTATTATGTTTAAATTAAAGAATCTGCCTATGGGAGTACTTGTCATCATTCATTATGCTTATGGGTCATTTTCCTACTTTTTTAAAAAAGTGTGCGCGGTGGTATTTCAAAAAAATCTGAAAAAAATATATGTTATTAAACAACATAAAAAAAGACTTTTCCAAAAGTCTTAGTCCGGAAAAAAATGTTTGGAGGTGTCAAGTGATAAATGAGTGTCGAAAAACGTGGTTTTTTTGCTGTTTTTTGGCGATTTTTTAAAAATTCTACAAAGCGGAGTTTTGACTTGTCAGAGACGTAGTTGGACTCATTTTTTTCGTCTGAAAAAGTACTTTTTGAAAAAAAATCGACCCCGAGGTTTT
Source organism: Trichogramma pretiosum (assembly GCF_000599845.2). Lineage (NCBI taxonomy): Eukaryota > Metazoa > Arthropoda > Insecta > Hymenoptera > Trichogrammatidae > Trichogramma > Trichogramma pretiosum. The sequence continues at coordinate 1,214,718 of NW_019641228.1, read as the reverse complement.
AGGTCTTCAAAATCCTCTTTTTTTGTAAGAGTGTTATGCGTGTCATTAATAAAGATCATTCCCTAGATTAGTTGACGTTGACAATTCTTTTCATGGTCTAAGATTCTAACATTAGACCAATCCATGTCGGGTCCTTGATTTTTTTCAATATGAGAAGCTACAATTGACTTCATGCTGGCAGCGTTTTTATGTTCACGTATGTTATGAGGATTTCGAGCTTCCTTTTTTTTTTGTCCGACGTAACTTTTAGTACACCCTGTATATTTCAAAAGAAACACAACTCTAATTTGTTCATTCTTATTGATCTTATCATTTCCTAGTTTAATGAGCGATTCGCTTTGCGTCGGAATGACCTTAATGTTGTATTTTTTACCTCAATGTCATGAATATTTTCAATGCTGCATTCACGTCTGTAAGCCCGATCGCCCCTTTTATGCTATATTTTCATATTTTGGGGTTTGGAGATTATAAATATGATAATCTACACGACTGATGATACACGATTGAATTTGTTGGGCACTCCTTTGATTGGGAAGCGACCAAAATATTGAACAAAGAATCTGATTTTAAACGAAGGTGGATTGCCGAAATGCTGTACATTTTTGACGCCTCTTATGCATTAAATAAGAAAGAAGACACTCAATAGCTCAACTCAGTGTACAGCAATATTTTGAAATATTGTAACCGCTGGGTAACGTATGGGTTAGTTTACCTACAGAAGCCGACGTAGTTCAGCGAAACGTCGTAACAAATGTTAATAAAATATTAATTATTTCGGTTAGATTTGTGCTTTATTCACCTTTCTAATCAAAGGTACAGCCTTCATCTTCGATAAAATTTTTAAAATAAAACATAGAAAGCATGACTTTGATAAATTATAAATATGATTTTTGCCTGATTTATACAATAGAAAAATTCTATATATTATTTTAATGTTGATGTGAAATGCAAATCATAAAACAAGGAAAATTTTGTTTATAAATCAGTTAAAAAAGTTACTTAATAATTTTTAGTTATATAAGCTAGTATGTTAAAATTTCAGTCAAACTTTTCTATTGGACGCCATCCTCATCAGATGCGAATTGTCTTTATGCTAGACTTTGGTCTTGCAAGACAATATACAACTGGAACAGGAGAAGTAAGACCTCCTAGAGCTGCAGCAGGTTTTCGAGGAACCGTTCGTTATGCATCTATTAATGCTCATAAAAACAAAGAAATGGGTCGACATGATGATTTATGGTCACTTTTTTACATGCTTGTTGAATTCGTCAATGGACAATTGCCTTGGAGAAAAATAAAAGATAAAGAACAGGTAAAATTTTTTAAATACTTTAATACATGCTCGATTAAAGGATAAAAATATCAAGTTAATTTCATAAATCTTATACATTGTAACAAGGTTCTCAATATTTCGTGCCACGTCATAAACATACATTCACACACGCACACAATTTTTTTTAACGAACCGCTTCCCTGATAGTAAAATTTTCAAAATTAAAATATTAAAATTTTTAAAATAAATGTGTGATAAGGATAATTAATCAAAACTGTGGGTGTAGCCAAAGCTATTGAAAAATTGTTCAATGTTCACATATAAGTTTGGAAAATTCATTTAACAAACCATTGAATTTCCAACTTCAATTTGTGAGAAAGATGATTCGCAAAAATTGTGGGAGTAGCAACGTCATAGATAATTTTTTCAATGATTAGCATTTGAATTGGAACATTAATTTTAACATATGATTGAATTCACTTTTTCAATTGTATGAAAGGAAAAATTGGTCAAAATTGTGACAGTAGTCAAAGTTATTTAATAATTGGTAATGCGTAACATGGAATTCTGAAAATTTACTTGAGAAAACCATTAATTTACTATTTAATGAACAATTTTTTAAAATTTTAAATGCCGCATATACGAATTGTCAATACAAAATTTTTAATTTTCAAAGATGGGTTTTAAAAATTTACAGAATTTGAGAGTTAATGCGTTTTTTGCAAATTTTATATTATTTTTCGCTTCATAAACATGTTCAAAAAAATTCGTTATTATGGTCAATACCATCATGGATTTTTAAACAGGGTTATACGTAGAATACCATCAATCATGATCGCATTTTTCACTTAATAAATAGAAAGATAAATCTTGCACTGATTTTCGACATTGCAGACATTTTAAAAAAAATAATAGGTTTATTTTTTCTATAAAAATTTAAGGGAAAATTCACTAAGATTGTATGAACAAAAATCAAAATTTTATTGTAGTATATACAATGTATGTAGAAGTGTGAAATAAACATAGGACAATTTATTATAATTTCCGAATACAGCTAAACCCCGGTATCTGCGCATTCGATATCTGCGAATTCGTTATCTGCGGTCTTATGTTTTGTGACCAATCTTCAGTACCTGCGGTACGAAATCTCGTTATCTGCGGTTAGGTTCATGTTGACTTGAAGGTGTTGACATTTGTTTGTTTGTTATTATTATATTTTTTCAAAATCAGTTGAGTTTGTAGTAATTTACATTTATTTTTATTTTTAAAATGGCACCATAACTTTAACTTTCCATCGACGTGTAAAGGAAACTTGTGAATCTTGTGCAGAAGAGTCATTCAATGGGAGCACCGGTTGGTTAGGCCATTTCAAGGAGCGATTTTCATAACATAGTGTTAGTTTTTCCGACAAGGTCCCCACCTGTAACGAGGTGCATTAATGGGAGTAATGAGCACGGCTCATTAGTTGTATTTTACGCTGAAGCGCAGCCTATCGCCGGACTTCGGCCCTTCTCCTCTCGGCAACTCAAGTCTAATTCATTGTCTTAATCTTATTTACTACCTTCCACCCACGTAACAGTTTGTAATACTTTATATTTGATACCGAAAAATTATTATTTTCTAGCAAAAAATCTTTGATGTAAATTTTTTCGCCCACCCGGAACGTAACCCTCTAATTGCCATAAAAGCAATGCTTCGATATCTGCGGACTCGATATCTGCGGTACCCTTCCGGAACGTAACCCCCGTAGATATCGGGGTTTAGCTGTATCTGTGTGAAAGGTGAAATCAGCCAAAATTGTAAAAATAGTAGAGTTGATGAAAAATTGTTAGGTGCTGGATATGTAAGATTGGAAAAATATTCCTAATTTTGGTGATAACGAGAATTTTACAAAAATGGTCTTATGTCTCAGTTTATAAATACGATAGGGAAAATATGCCATAATGATTATTTTAGTAAAACTTTCTAAAAAGTCGTCGTATATAGCATATTAATAAAATGTATCGTTACTCAACGTATAGAATAGGAAATTTTGCCTCGATTTTATAATTTAGATATACTATTGAGTCCTTTTTTTTACATATTTTCTTTTTGCTCATTTTTAATTTTCACCTAATCTATATTGGTAAATTGGGGGGTTGGTGAGCGGAGCAAACAGGGTGGCGAAGCTCCCCTAGCATACACGTACCATAATCTGCTACTTATGCCACTGTTTCATAATGTACTAATATTGGGAAGGTTTGTACGTCTTCAGCCTTTTCGGCCTGGAAAGTGTTCTCCATACTTTTCCTACCCCTTTTATTCTTAATCTTATCCGTTTTTCCTTTTTACTTATCCTTTTTTCCTTTTCCTTTTGCCTATCCGTTATTCCTATTCTCCAATCTATCTTCGCATTTGGCTGGGGTTATACTCGTGATATGGGGAACAACTCAGTGAGAAAAACCCATACCAGAGTTGGTCGGTGCTATTATTGCACCTCCCACTAGCACGTGATGACGCTTGCAAACACAGCTGAGCGATGCATTAGGGCGCCATGCTCTCGACGGAATGGGTTCCCTGGCGGTCCCTTATCCACGACCCTACCGCGACTTACTGTGCTTTATTTTGCATATCGCCCGAGCCGTGAGTACCTCACCCCACCTTCTGCTACGGTTACACTGGCTAAATATTACATGATTTAAAACTGAATAAAGTTTACGTACAGTACATTTATTTGATGTGTAACGTCTTATGTTTTGTTGAGTAGGCTAGTGAATCCGTGAAAAACAAGCAGGCGCGATAATCGTAGGTTTTTAGTCTCAGTAGCGTCTGTTTACTTCTCGCGCTGTGATTGGTCGACGCTAGGCAGGGTCAAGTGACTACAATCGTAAATTATAAATCGTAGTGTTATGATATTTTATTAATTTACGTAAATGTAACTACAAATCGATGAATGCTTAACGAATACTTCAAGTACATAAGTTTATAAATTCATCAAATATGTTGGTAAAGGAAGATAATATAAGGAAACGGCGCGCAAGCGGCCTCGGAACTCACAATAAACAATCACAATTAATCAGAAAGTATCTACTGCAGCATAAATCGAAAAATCAGTTAGATTAAAATCAATTTAAAAATTAATTAATGAAAAATAAAACTTATTGTTCTATGCAGGCAAACCCCATTATTTGCGGGAGTTCAGTTCCAAAAAAATACCGCAAAAACCGAATCCGCAAATACCGAAGCATTGTTCTTATGGGAAAACAAGGGTTCGGTTGCTTGTTCGGCTGAAATGTCAATATAAATGTTGGTAAAAAAATTTTTATCAGAAAAAATTGAAGTTTTGATCAATATTTTTTTATTTTGTAGTAAAATATTGAGTCAAACTTTTTTGGTCTGCTCTGCGCATTAGATCTTTGTACAAATTTTTATAACACTTTGATGATTTTTCAGTATCTTGTCTAAATTGAAGGCTTCGAGTCATGATTGGGTCGTCATTTAATGCTCGTTTAATGAGACGCTCTGCATCAGTCAAACTATTTTCGCAATAAGAACAGACTCGGGTTCTTGGGTCAATGAAAACATGATTTTTCTCTAGATTTCCTCTATTCTTGACACAAATGAAGGTCAATAATGAAGTCTGTTTGTTTGACGATGGCAAAAATTTATCAGAAGTTGTATTTTGGTGTATCGATGAACATATTACGATATTGGCCATATCGCTGGATACGAACATGTTTATTTTTGCCACTGAAGCTGAAATTTAGAAATAAAGGTACTTGGAGTTTATGAATATGATTTTTGACATTAAATTTGAATTCCTCATCAAATTTTACATGAAAAATCATGTTTCAATCATTTTTTCATATTTACCTTTGAGAAGCAGAATTATACAATCGAACGAACTCCACGAGTGAAGTTCGATTCGGATTGTATGAGCGCCTCCTCCAAAGAGATCATAGGTAGTCTCCCCAATGTGACCAACTTTACCACACTTGAAAGCTAAAAGAAAAAGAAACTCGGCGCGCCACCGCTGCCGTACCCGGCGCTGCGTCGGTCGCTCATTACTTCAAAGTCCTGCCGTAGATATTAGGGAATATATCTCTGTGAAGATATGGGGAAATTATGGGTGGGACTGATCTCTTTGGAGAAGGCGCTCATACAATCCGAATCGAACTTCACTCGTGGAGTTCGTTCGATTGTATAATTGTATTTCGCGCCTCCTCTTTCAGAGATCATAGGTAGCTATTTAAAGCTATCTACGGCAAGTACGAGAGTTATAAATTAATGACTACTGTGTACGATCATTAGATTATTATTAATTAACCTCTTTATTAACTATGACCAATACAAAACTTGTAGTTCAATGATTATTATTATTTAGAATCGATAGTGCATACTCTTCGCCTCCCGTGACGATTTCACGATCATAGAAACGGGCGAAAGTTGTGGAATCCTTTGACCAGCCTGCAGTTTTTCTAATTAGTTCAATGTCTACACCTAACCGTTTGGCCGAAGAAGTTGATGCATGGTGCGTGCTATGCGTAGAAAAAATGCTAGTGTCGATGCCACTATCTGTTAATATATTTTTCACCCAACGGCTCAGCGTTTGAGTGGAAACGGCCTTTACGGGTTTATTGGTGGACAAGAATAGTTTACTGATCGATTTACGAGCCTTTTTCGTTACCTCAAGGTAATGTAACAAACAAGATGCTACACATATTCGCTTCTTACTAAAGAAAGGTAGAACCAATAGTGGCTGCAACGAACCCTTTTTTGATGTCTTAATCTGATCAGGAATGCGAATTTCTACTTTATCCTTAAAAGTTTTAATATTTTTTACCTCTATTGACCAGAACGTCTGCATCCGATGACCCGTAGTAAGAGCTAATAAAATTATTAGCTTCTTCGACAGAGTATTGAGTGATAGATCTTCATTATCTCCTAAAGAGTGTAAATAATTAAGAACTATATTCGGGTCCTATGTAGACGCATATTTGGGATGTGCTGGCCTAAGCTTATAAATTCCCCTGAAGAATCTTTTGACGTGCTTATTATTGGTGAATTCTTCTTCTAATACGAGTGAGATTGCTGATCTCGTCGTGTTTAGCGAACTGTAAGAGAGACCCTTGTCAAACTCAGATTTCAAGAAACTCAGGATGTTCGAGACATCCGGAGAAAAGATCCTTGATTCATCCCCCTTATTAAATGACCACCATTTCCTGAGCGCTGCGTCATAACTTCTTATCGTTGAACTGGTCAGCCATGCCTTAGTGATCGCTACAGCTTCTTCTGGTACGCCTTGCCTTCTTAGTGCCTGACTGATAATCTTGCAGCAACCAGGGTAAGTGATGGCCATAGCGGATGAGGTCCCTGACTGGAAAACGCAACAAATTCATATTAGACTTAAATTTGAGAATTTTAGACCCTATCAGTGACCGAAACAAGGGGTACCAGGGCTGGGATGGCCATTCCGGAACTACTATGATACCCTCTGCCTTATCATTTATAATTTTTCTTATGACTTTTAAAATGATGCTAAAAGGTGGATAGGCATAGAAGTTTAAATTGCCCCAAAAGACAGTAAATGCGTCGATTTGCTCCGAGCCAGGGTCGACCTTCCAAGAGAAGTATCTGTCATATTTCTTATTCGCACAGCTAGCAAAGAGGTCTATATCCATCCTTCCTAACTGTAGTTCGATTTGATTAAAAACTGAATGAGACAATTCAAATTCCGTTTCTGGCTCTAATCTGCGTGATTCTACATCCGCCTCGCGGTTATCGGCGGATTTGATGTATGATGCAAAAAATTGATATTTCACGTTCCTCGCACCATGACCAGATCTCTCGTGTAATTGAATTCAGATTTTCAAATTGTGAGCCACCGAATTTGTTTATATAGGCGATAGCCGTCGTATTGTCTATCCTTAGCAAAATTTTACATTTTCTGGCTGAACTCGCGAGGCACTTGAGACCATGAAAGGCTGCTTTAAGCTCTAAATAATTAATATGATGATTCTTCTCTTCATAAGACCAAAAACCATGGGCTCTTTCACTGTCCTTTACTGCACCCCAACCTGATAAGGAAGCGTCAGAATATATAGTCATCACAAATGGTCTATCAACAATATCTTTGCTGTTGTGCATTATATTGCGTTTCCACCAATTTAGATTATCTGGATCTAATAAAAATTTTATTTGGGCATCATAGTTTTCCTTGTTAGATTTAAGGGCCAAATATTTGTGTTGCTCAAAACGTTTAGTATGCATCATGCCATACTCCATGGCAGGACAACACGCGATGAGAGAGCCAATAAACTGTGCGTACTCCCTTAGAGTACCAAAAGTTCTTTCGCTATACTTAATGATAAGTTTCAAAATTCTTTGTCTTTTTTCCAACGGCAACTCCATTTTCATCTTTACGGAATCAAATAGGAAGCCCAGATAAACACATCTGTGAGAAGGAGTGTTTACACCTTTATTATTTAATAGAAAACCCAAATTTTTCAAAAGATTTGCCGTCAGACGATATGCTTCGGAACATTTTTCAGCCGAATCAGCAATTATTAAGATGTCGTCAATATATATCACCAAAGAAATGCCCAATTGTCTCAAAAAGGAAGCAAATGGCTTCAACAACTTAGTGAAGGAATAAGGCGTGATATTTAATCCAAATACAAGACACGTAAACTCATACAACTTGTTGTCGTATTGAAAACGTAAAAACTTTCTGTGAGTTTCATGTACTGGTACCGCGTAGAAGGTATCTTTAATATCAATGGATGCCATAAAGGAACCTCTTTGAAGCAAGCTGACGACAGTTTTATGGCTCTCCATCTTGAAGTGGATTGGTTCAACAAACTAATTAAGATTCTTAAGATTAAGAATTAATCTGTAAGAATTATCGGATTTGGGTATGACAAAGATCGGAGACACAAATTGTCCAGTAGTGGGGTTACATTCCACCACCGCTCCCTTTTCCAAGAGCTCTGTAATTTTTGAGTCTATGATGGCTTTCTATTTTAAAGAAAATGAAATTTCTTTTGGAGCATACTGCTGGGACGGACTAGACGTGAAGGGAATCTTTAGGTACTTGATCCAAGATAAGATTTTCTTATCCGACGTCAGAGTTTGCCATTGATTGTAAAAATATTGCAAACGGCCAGCTGTGAAACTTACTTGTCTTTCTACCGCTTCTTTGAGTAATTCTCCTTGCGTGAGTACTTGTATTTGTTCCGATCCCGAGGATAAGTCGAGTTGCCTGGTTTCGATTTCGGGTTCGAGGTCGAAGAGCGCTTGTGCCCGCTCGAGTGCGATGTTGTGCTGCTCCTCTTGTTGTACTGCTGGAGCGGGCCCCTCCCGTTTTTTGAATTTGTTGCAGGTGTTTTCTTGGCCAGGTTCTGAACGTCCTGATTAATTAGCTTCGACTGCTTTAATTTTTCAGATAGATCACTGCCAAAGAGTAGTTTGTCCGACTCCGCTGCTGCAAGAGTATCTTTCAGAGCACTATTAACGCTTGCCATAAGCAGGCTGCGTCGTAGAGCTGTTTCATCGTGAATAGAGTCTGTCAGCAGACGAGCGACGTCGCTTAAGATCTCTATCAGACCAATATTTGCTATCTCATCACGTTCAAAAAGAAGTGTCAGGGATTTGGAAATTCCATTGACGCAGCCTGCGAGCTTTTTTTGTTTGAGAGCAATCCTTTGGTCTCTGCTCCTCACCGCTTCACCCACTGCTAAGCTGATCTCTTGATTCAACTCGGGTGGGTCCAAAAACAGGCAGTTTTTCGGGACCGGGTATTTCTTGATAAGTTCGGATTTCTCTTCCTTAGCAAGAGAAGCGTGTACAGGTGGAGCAAAAACTCGTTTTTCTATTATACGCTGACCCAAGACATTTAGAATGTCCTCGTTTAACTCATTTGCATATTGAGAGGCCGATGCACCTGATGACGCATTTGTCTGTAAGGGCTGCTTAGAGCTCGTCTTATTTTCCGTCGCGCTATCTATCGGAATCTCTTTGTCCCTCGTTTCAGTCGGTAAGGCTGGTGCTTCGTTGCGCTCGTGAGTCCGAGATCTTGAACGATTTAGAGTTCCTGTTAGACAAAAAAACCAAAGGACGATTTTTATTATGTTGTCCAACAGATTAGCGCCTGAGCAGCTCGAATACGAGCGATATGTTCCGTACGAATGTGTCGTACAGGTTAGAGCCTGAGCCGTTCGCAATAGCGTAAGATAATTTGCACAATGTATTGTACGGATAAGAGCTTTGCAACTCGATGCAGTGCAAAAAATGCCACATACAGTCATGTCGTTCAGCTTAGATCTTGTACGTCTCGATGAAGAGACGAAAAAACTGCATGCGTTAATGCTGTGCAGGTTAGGGCCTGTACAGCTCAGTGAAGCGCAAGTATACTGCACACATTCTCGACATATGTCGAACAGGTTATAGCCTGCTTTACGACGCCGAGTCGCCTGTGTGTATATGGGTCATATCAAAAATGAGTTGATAGGTCCAAAAATGACCTATCAACTAAATGCATTTCTTGAAAGTACATGAAAAAACAAAACTTTTCATGTATTTAAAAAGTGCCATGGTTCCTTCCTTCAAAATCTACAGCTGCTCAAAGTTAGAATCTGAAAACTAACTTTTTTCTCCATAGGCCCAATGTAGCTCTGAAAAATAAATCAAACATAGTATTTTTATGTATTTTTTGATAAGGAATTCATTGGTGATATGTAAAAAGTGATTCAGATACTCTTACACCATTAAAAATTTAAAAAAATGCATTTTAGGCCCAAAATAGATGTGTTCGTCCTCTTGGATTTGCCTGAAATTGATAGAGTATCATTACAACATCAAAATAAAGTCCTCTACCAAGTGGCATTATCGGTTGGCCAATATCGAGGAAGATATACTATGAAATGCGGCCATCTTTCACTTTTACATCATGATAGACTGAATGTCGACTATCGATACTGCCTAGAGCAATGAACTGCATTAAAAGCAAGCTAGAAACACTAATTTATCTTTTTAAAGTTCAATCACAAGTATTTTCTGCACAGAGTTCATATTTAATACCACTGTGAATGAAAAAAACGCTGAAGTAATATTCAATCCAAACAGTGCATACTAGTATTACTTATCTAGCATAAATGAAGTTATTAATTGATTACATATGAATAAGGTGTAACTCTGTGCAGAAAGTACTTGTGATTGAACTTTAAAAAGATAAATTAGTGTTTCTAGCTTGCTTTTAATGCAGTTCATTGCTCTAGGCAGTATCGATAGTCGACATTCAGTCTATCATGATGTAAAAGTGAAAGATGGCCGCATTTCGTAGTATATCTTCCTCGATATTGGCCAACCGATAATGCCACTTGGTAGAGGACTTTATTTTGATGTTGTAATGATACTCTATCAATTTCAGGCAAATCCAAGAGGACGAACACATCTATTTTGGGCCTAAAATGCATTTTTTTGATTTTTAATGGTGTTAGAGTATCTGAATCACTTTTTACATATCACCAATGAATTCCTTATCAAAAAATACATAAAAATACTATGTTTGATTTATTTTTCAGAGCTACATTGGGCCTATGGAGAAAAAAGTTAGTTTTCAGATTCTAACTTTGAACAGCTGTAGATTTTGAAGGAAGGAACCATGGCACTTTTTAAACACATGAAAAGTTTTGTTTTTTCATGTACTTTTAAGAAATGCATTTAGTTGATAGGTCATTTTTGGACCTATCAACTCATTTCTGATATGACCCATATGTACTAGATAAAATCCTAGCATCTCTCGAATCCAATGATCTATAGACCCCATCGAGCTGCGCTTTTCGGCTATGTGATGCATCAAGAAGTCTGCTTATGCCGTCGTCAAACACTTACTTTTGGAAACATCCGAGAGGCCTGCTGATGTTGAACGGGACCTCGAGCGATCCTCTCGCGGGACCGATCGGCTCCGAGAGTCGCATGAACTCGAAGTAGAACGATGACGGCTCCTCTTCCTCTTCTTACTCTTCAGTTTTCTAATTACTTTCAAAACCTTTCTAGCAATATTTTCGTCGTCCGACGACGAATCATGCCTTCTGGATCTTTTACCCATCTCTCAGAGTAAAATGTACATTACAAGGTTAGGTTAAACTCTCGTATTGTGTGTGTGATTTCCTCGGCACACAAAAAAGGAATGAGCGACCGGCGCGGCGCCGGGTACGGCAGCGGTGGCGCGCCGAGTTTCTTTTTCTTTTAGCTTTTAAGTGTGGTAAAGTTGGTCACATTGGGGAGACTACCTATGATCTCTGAAGGAGGAGGCGCGAAATACAATAAAATATGAAAAATAGAAACAAAAAGAGGGGGGGACAGTTGACGTGATATAGCCTAAACATATTAAATATGCTGTTAGTAACTACCTTTCTTTAGAAGTTTTATATCCTGGAGCAGTTTTTTCTTTCTTCATTAAATAGGTCCGGTTCGTCATCCGTTTCCAAAAAAATCCTGTTTCATCGCAGTTAAATATTTGCGCCGCGACGTAGCCCTTTTCAGCAATCAATGTTCGTACCTGATCCTGAAATTTACGAGCTGCCTCTCCCGCTGATGCTTTTTCCCCTATAAACGAAACATTATGCAGAAAAAACCTTCGTCAAAAATCTATCAAACCACCCCCAACTTTCTGTGAACGTTTGGAAGGAAGGATTTGCGCTATTTCGTTGAATATGATTATAAAAATACTTAGCTTTTTCATGTATTACATCTCCAACAATAAGAATTTTCTTGTGCATCAAATCCTGCAGCCAAATAATGAGCATGTCCGTCATTTTTTCCATAGGTGAGCAACTTATCATGAAATTTTCAGCATGTTTTACTAAAGACTTCGAACTATAATTAGAATTACATATTAGACGCCGGCTAAGCCCGTACTATGTTTGGATAGGAATTTCAGGGCAAAAATATTGGAAGCGCATCACCGGGTGGCAAAGCTGGTGCAGAGATATCGGCCAAAAGCACACTTCGAGGCCAAAAACACACAACAAACATAGAGAGTCGGCAGACTGACTGTCGCCATCTCACGGGCGCTGGCCCGCACGAGCCGGAAACGAAGCAAGTCGCTGTGCATATGCACGTGTTGGGCCCAGCGAAGCAGAAGCGAATTGCCTAGACCTCCTACTTATGGTTATCCTCTTCGTTTCCAGCTCGCACAGTGATAGGGGGTTTTTTTACCGCTTCGGAGTCTAATGACGTAGCCCGGGTCTTCTTTTTGAGTGGTACCAGCTCCACATCGGGCACGGGCTCGACCACACCAGGCGAAAAAACGCCATCGAAAATTCGCCCAGTGGGGATCGAACCCACGCCCTACGGCACACCTTGTATCAGCTGGCAAGAACTATACCCACTGAGCCATGGAGGTCGATCGATGTGTTTTTGTATTTGTGTATCTACATGATATTAAGTGTGATTTAAGCTCGCGCCCGAGCAGCTCATTTACCTATCTATACTTGCTCTTATTACTGTACGCTCATTCGTGTTCTGTGATTCTGTGCAGTAACGTTAATAAACATGGTGTTAAAATTTGTTTTAAGCCAGCATAATACGTCCTTGCTTGTTCATAATAATTATATTTATAATAAACACAGTTGTAGTGCGGACAAAATTATTTGGCGTTGTGTAACTTATACCAACGATATTAAGTGTAAGTGTCGTGTTGATACAAGTTCTGCCAAAAAAGATGGCACAGTTTTGTGGGAGAGTAATTTTTAACACAATCATATTTTTGAGAGTGTTGACTTGAAAGCGATGAAAGTGAAGCAGAAGATTAAAAAGGACGCTAGCAAAACATCAGAAAATCCATGCAATATTATAGATAAACGTCTGCATAATGTTGATGCTACAACATCATATTTATTGCCAAATCAAAAGTCACTATGTTGCATAATTCAGCGTCAGCGTAATCAAATTTTAAATGCTCCCGCATTACCAGATTCTGCGGTAGACTTGAGTGTTCTGTCTATGTTTATAACGTCACAAACGATACACGAGTGCTTACTTTCACTACATTAACCAATTTAAAATTTCTGCGACGTTGCGATATCTGGTAAGGAGATGGAACCTTCGACGTTGTGCCTAGTATTTTTGATCAACTATATACGATACAGGGTAGATATAAAGAAACTTTAGTTTCACTTGTATGCGTACTCAGCACTTATCGTACCCGTGACGTATATAAATATGTTTTAGAAATGCTTGTATCATCGCGTAGAAAATTAAATCCTACTCGTATGATTATCGACTTCAAAAAAGCGTATATCAACGCGTTTTCTGATGCTTTCCCTGATATAGAAATACATGGGTGTTATTTCCAATTCGCACAATGCATTTGGCGTCACATACAAGAATATGGATTGCTGGATGAGTTGTCGTTAAGATGAAATGTCGGAGGATGAATTGTCGTTGGGATGAGTTGTCCCAGATGAGTTGACAGATGAGTTATCTTAAGGTTGTAAAGTTAATGACATCCGAGTCGGTAACCCCCAAGAACCGTCGCCATTTAATCGTACGCATTTTCGTTAAAGAGCTGAACCAGCGATCCCGATTTAAAGATGTTAGAGAACGTAAGATAATGCAAACCAAGGTAGTCACCCACGAAGCCCAGCTTAGTAATATTTTTTTATGAATCTGCAAACCAAAGCAGTAACCCGCGTGACTTAGCTCAGCTATTGTTTTAACATTACGTGCATTGGCGTTCATCGTCGTGTACGTATGCGCGTGGAGTTTTATCAGAGCGCACGTGTGTCGGCCATCTTGGCATCATCAGCTGCTCGCGTGATACACGCGTGACTCGGAAGTTGCGCGCTAAGCTCCGTACACGGAAGTCAGTATCGACGATACGCACCGAGCGGAAAGTAAATATTCGTTGGCGAGTTTACAGCACGGGCCCTGCGTGGCCCAGATCATATAATTCAAGATTAAATAAATTAAGTACTGTTAAGATAATTTCTTTTAGTTAATGACATCTGACGGTAAGTTGGTGACGCGAGTCAACGCTCGTGATTCGATTGACGATGGCCCACACCCCCCCCCCCCCCCCCTTACTGAGCCTCCCGCCCCCTTGCAATGGGCATAGTCGCTATTACAGGGAAGATTTTTGGATAGGACTTTTTATAAGCCGACTACCTCAAAATGTGCAAAAAAATGGGTAAAAGTTGATAAAAAAAAATTGGTTTTAATGTAGAAAAATATAGAAAGGCCTAATTAAAAGCATTGCATATAGTAATGACCATATCCAAAGTTCTAACAAACAAAGTGGTGCAACCCTGGGGTCTTAAAAGTCATTGTATCTATTGAAATTCTACAATACAGGAGGTATGATTGAATTTTGGAATTTTTATTTGACTACAAAAACTAGACTATATTCAAGTTAATTTCGGGCGTGTCAAAGTGATTTATGCTTGAAAAAAGGGTTGGAAAATAGAAGAATAATCCTTTCGACCAGATATCATTTTACTTATATTTTGATACATTTTCAGCTCTGTATCACAGAGCTCACTGACACAACACACAACATTGAGAAAGTACAATACAAAAAACATCTCTAATTGAAGATTACAATTTTTTATACTTTTAATTAAAAACATGAATTCGTTCATTAACAAATGAAAATATGATTTACAGGTCGGATTAATGAAAGAAAATTATGACCATAAATTGTTATTGAAACATTTACCATCTGATCTACGGGTATTTTTGGAGCATATTCAGGTACGTAAAACTTACGCAATTACACGTGGAGGATAAAATATATGTTATTAAAAATACTATATTCTTTAAGCTGTTTTTTGACATACAATGATCACATTATGACTAAATTAATTATATATTTGATTTATTCATATCAATTTCCACCCGATTGAAGGATCTGCTGTCCTACGAATTGTGGCTACGCTGACGTAATTAGAGAAAAATGCCAGAGGTTACCATAAGTAATTAACGTGTTCTTTGAAACATGTTCGCACAGTTGACGCACAGTTGACGTTGAGATAACGATCATTCGACTATCTGATCTCATGACGATCTTGTTGAGATACAATTACATAATGTCGATCCTACCTCGTTAGAATTCTGTATTTGGTGCCCCTGACTATCCTCTTATGGACAATTTTATAGCGTTTTCTGAGTTTTGGACACTTTCGCTACTGCAACAAGCTGAAAAAAAATCGTCGTATTCATCTTCTACGTTCCTCTTACCTAATCTGCATAAGATGTTTCACGATGAATGTAAAATAGATCCTGCTGCAGTCTTGCGCAATGAAAATAGGTAATTGCAGCGTTTGGAAGAACTCCATCGACAGCAACTTGATCTTCAGCAGCAGCTCGACTGTCAACAATAACTTGACCACTGGCCTGCCACTGTACTTGATCCCGCTCCTGCTTCAGTCGCTGATAATGCTATTCATCGAGTTGTAGATAAGCTTTTACCTTTCTGGGCTGATAAACCAAGCTTGTGGTTTGTACAGGCTGACTCACAGTTCGTGCTCTCAAACATCGTTAACGAGGTAACGAAATTCCACCCCATTATTTCGCGACTGGATGCTCGTGTAGCTGCTAAGATTGATGACAACTGACACTCGGTCAAAATTTAGATTTCTCCTCACTTATTACGTGATAAACGAGCTTCTGTAAATTTTGAATTGCTGACTGTCAATGGAAGTAAAATAAAAACTTACGGACTTATTACTTTTAAATTTGACTTGAAACTTCGCAGTATGTTCACGTGGAGATTCATTGTAGCAGACGTTAATGTATCCATCTTCGGAAGCGACTTTCTCGCTCATTATCATCTGTTACCTGATTGTAGCACAAAGGCAATGACTGGTAGTGTTACTGACCTACGTTTGCAATGTTTACTTCAAACCTATTCTCAATTTAGTGTCAAGATCATCGATATTCAATATGTCTTTTCCGAGCTTTTGTTGAAATTCTTCACTATTAGACGTCCACTTGGTCTTCCTCGCATTGTAAAACATGAGACTAGTCATCACATCCGCACAACACCTGGCCTACGATAGCTTGTAATCCTCGAAGACTTGGCCCTCATAAATTGAAAGTGGCACGAAAAAAATTTGATGACACGATTTTAGCTGGTACGACTCGTATCTCAGTCAGTTCCTGGTCATCGCATTTGCACTCAGCACTAAAAGGTTAATCAGGGTGGTACCCTTGTGTTGATTATCGTGTATTAAATGCTTAGACAATCCCTGAGAGATACCCTGTTCGACATATTCATGATACCTCTTTCTTCATCGATGACTGTACTGTCTTCTCAAAGCTTGTTTTGGTGATGGCTTATCGGAAAATTCCCGTTGCCAAGGACGATATATGTAAAACAGCAATTACTACCCCTTTCGAATTTCCATGCATGATATTCGGTTTACGAAATGCTGGACAGACGTTCCAACGATTCATTGATGAAATTCTTCGTGGTTTTGGATTTTTTCGTTTCTTACATGGGCGATATTGCCTCGATAACAATGACACTTCATGTTGGATTCGTGACACAATTGAACATAAGACCGGATAATTAAAAATCGCGGTAAAAAGTGATAATCCTCCTTATATATCCTAAAATCCATCCCACGTACAACTAAATTATCTTGCACGTGATGACGAATGATACTCATTGCTCTCAGATGTAGAATTTTCATCACCCTTTATCTTGACCTAAATCTACAGGTTACACATTTACAAAATCTTGGATATTTCCTACGCAACTCGTTTATTTAAATTTCTTAACAATTGTGTCACGTGACCATGAATTGAGCGATATCAGGTTTGAACGTTCCCACTTTATTTTTTTATCAAGCAACATTAATTTAATAAATACACGTCATCCCATGTCGTGAAGTAATTTTTATCGCACCGCCGTGATTTAAATGTACAGGCATCCCACCGTATTCGCGGATTTCGCTTACTCACGGTTTTGTAAATGTGGATATCCTTCATTATTCACGTATGCAGTTCCATTCACGGTTTTAACTCGCGGTTTCGATTTTCGAGTCGGATATAATGAGCAAAAATTTTGAAAAATTTTGAAAAACATAACAAGAAATTACGTGTTTACACTAGTAGTAGAATACTCGTACAGATACTCAATAGCAGAAACAATGTAAACAAAGTTTATTTTAAGCAAATTCGATGATCAGTTTTATGGTTGCTTTCACGAGGAAAACGTATATTTGTTTTGTAAAGAAATTTTACTATTAATTTTGAAAAATGGTTTCCCCGAATTGTAAAAATATAAAGAAAAGAGATAAAAAGTTAGGTCGATCGTTGATAGAATTACTAACTTTTGTGTCTTATTGTACAGAGCAAGAACTGTAAGAATCGTTAAGCATAAATCGACCAAATATGCTTTAAATCATCGTTCAAAGCAAAATAAAAATGAAAAAAAAATACATACTCACATAATTAAATAAAAATTGATATAAAAAACTAACTTATAGACATAAAAAAATTTTCATCACTTTTTTTCAGTGGTACTTGATCTATATAAACTTGAATTTTAGGTTTATTTTAAAATATTGAATATTTCTAATTTGATAGACATTTTTTATATGTACTCATACCCAAGCCAGAAGCTACCAGTACTGGCTATACGCTGAGGAACCAGCACCGTTTTTTATTATCTTGGACCAATACTGGCAAAATACTGGGAATGATAAAAAAAAACCAGTACTGGTTAGGAATACTGGTACTGTACTGGTTACCATTATTGAGCCAGTGCAAAAATTCAATTAAATAAGTATACTGGCTATTAATCTTTAACCATTATCATGCCAGTATTTTATTAATTTTTGTAAAACTGTTTTATATTAATAACTTAATGAAAAAATAAAACATATATCACACAATTTCATAAAAGATCCACTTGTTTATTGTGGTAAAATTATATTTATTCGTGCGATTAACAGACTACTTTTGAAGATCTTAATTTACTCTTTCTTTTATACTGCATTTAATTACACCATTTTTTACAAAAAATTTTTTGTAAAACTCCAATCAATCAGGTTTCACCTCAATTAAGGTCTACTAATTACCCGTTTTCCCATAAGACTAAAGTTTCCATATTCGCGGTTTTCGTAGTCACGGTACTTTTTGGATATGCATTAAGTGCGAATACGGAGGGATGCCTGTAATTTTATCACTTAGTCTTTCGACTATTTTATTTAATAATGATTTATTGTTACGCGGATCGTAACACCTCCGAGTAAGAAGCTTCTCTGCACAACGCCGTATCAAAGACGCTATTTTAAGGTTCGCAACTGATTTTATGGAAAAAAAATTAAAGTCGAAATTAAAAAATTGCATTTCTTCAACGACACTTAGTTCATCCTCCCATGGTCAGTACCTGCGTCAAGTGAAAACAATTTTTGATACTATTGTACGCAAAACTGTGTTTTTTTGTAAAGAATTGCTTACATACGTATATCTTTTTTGAATATGCTACGTTGTTTGGATTATTAAAACGTACCTTCATGAATTTTTTCAGATTTTTTAATTGCTTCAGGGCTTCAGAATAAAAATAGAACAAAAATAGACGTTTGTAGCAGGGTGGGGGGTAGGAGGGGGGAAGGGGTCTAAAATTTTGTTTTTGGGACCTTTTTACCATGTACTATAACATACAAAAGCGAGTCAAGATCGGTGACATATGTGCGGACGAAAATTTAAAAATATTATTTAGACCCATGTATAACTAACAAAAATTTCGACAATATAAAAACATCACTATTCTTCGATAAAATAATAAATGAATTCGCTGGAAGTTGTACACTGACGTAAACAAAAGTGAGAAAATCCAAATCAGATCTCAGATAAAACCCAAATCTATCAGCATGAGGAAAAACGACGATTTTTTAAAATTTGACAAACATATTATATTTGTGGTCAAATTCAAAAAGCTAATGCAGCCTTAATTGATTGAAACGATTTTCTACAATGAACACACAAAAAAAGCTAAATTAATTGCCTACCAGAGTGTTGAAAACTCGTCCTAAATAAAACTACTTAGGACAGTGAGTTTTGGAGCAACTTTAAAGTTATCATAGTGACTTAGTTCGAGGGGATTGTGCAGAGAAATGGATCGGAATTACATACACTTACATTGTGTATTGTGAAAAATGTAAATCGTGTGTATCTTGATGCAGTGCTGTGTCATGCACACTTCTTAGTTTGTTCACATGTATCAACGTACATCGTTGTGCGCGTTTACGTTACTGTCCTGCATCGTTGCCGAAATAATTGCTTTGTTCGAGCGCCTTATGGCAACGGTCATATTGAAGTTTAAGTGGTGGGTTTGTTACAGGCGCTGTGTAAATGGAGAGTATTAAGGTCGATGCATGCATCGAACTTTGTAAAACAACTCTAAAAATCATTAACAATATCAAAACCTTATAAATAGCAGTATTTTTTATCTTTTATGTAATAGTCTATTATTAAAATTAAGAAATATTGTTCTGATATGAACTTATTTTTATTTTAGAATCTAGAATATGCTGATCAGCCGGATTATTCAATGTTATGCAGTTTATTTGAAAGATGTATGCATCGAAGAGGTATACAGTTGAATGACCCTTATGACTGGGAAAAAGCAATTACTTCTAATGAAGGAATACCTGCAACAAAATCTTTACCTACAGTAACAGTACCACCAGTTGTTACCACTGCAACGACCATTAATCAACCTACAACAATTACAAATATGGACGCTAATAATCAAGAAATAACAATTCCTGATAACAAAAACGATATAGAGGTACGATTTAATTTTTGTCATGAATTTTCTTAATAAATTCCATTTTTTCAATGAATATGAATCAAAATTATTGTCTGCTTGGTTTGTCTCAAGACTTACATTTTTCGATAATATAAAGTCTTGTTTAGAAAAACTAACGTCCGTAAAATTTCTTCAAATACCGCTTGTGTATTTGTTTATGGGGTCTCGCAGTTGTCGACCTCTAGCTATCAGCAGGAAGTTTAAATCGACGGTCCCCACGAAGAGTAACACGTTTCCATTTAAATTAACACACAAACGTGATACTCTTCGTGGGGACCGTCGAAATGAGTTGAATAAATGATAATTTATACATTTGAAATCATAGTAATATACTTAGTTTTCAAATGAGTCTGTTTAAGGGCTCAAAGGGGGCGTAAATAATTATATATTTCTGTTTATAGTATTAAGCTAAAAAGATGAAAACATTTTGTTTTTCAGAAAATAGGCATAAGAGCCTTTTTCAATACCCCATTTGAAAGTACTTTGTCCAGTTAAGTACTTACAAACACTTAAATTAACTGGTATAAGTCTATAAACATTCAGCGATAAGCATTTGAGATATCTAAGCTGTTTGCCATAAGATTCCAAGTGTTTGAATGACACGACTAAGTTGTATGTGGTTTCATTTTCTTTGATGGATCATTACACAGGCCCACCAGAGACCAGACCCAGTAGACTTTATATTTTTGGGGTCACTGAATCCGAATCCGTCATCGGTTTTTCGCCATCAGATCGATTTAAGGTCATTTGAAGGTCATTTGAAGGTCATTTAAAGGTCAAATCATAAAAAATAGGTGTAAGCATCTGTATTATAAATTATTGTAATTATAAATATTACATTTAATTTCTCTCATTAGACCTTCAACATTATTACGATAAACTAATATCTCATCATCAAACTTTTTTTCTTCAAAATATTTGTTAAAACTTTCATTTCTGGCTCTATAATAAGATGCATTTGTATCCTTTTCCAGCATATTTCTGCGTTTTAAAGTGGAAGCTAATTACTCTGCTCCATCTTTAGGTAACCCTAAGTCACTTACTAAGTCATTCAATTCAGCTTGCGAAAACTTTTTTACGATTGTAGATTTTTCTGTAAATGGTAAAAACTCATTCCTTAAATCTTCTTCCTCTTCGCCTTCAGACTATTCTTCATGACTGTCACATTCCTCATCAAAGTTATCGTCTATTTTATTCTTTTGTTCAAAGTTATGATTATTAGGTTCGGATTCAATCGATAAAGTTTCAAGAGCATTCATAAACTCGTTCACATCTATCTCTTCTACTTTCTCTACAGAATATTTCATGTTTATGTCAACCAGATTTCTTGACTTAATCATCAGACTAACTTGATCTAGACTTTTTACAGGCAATTCGATGAGTAATGCAGCGATTATAGATTTTGAGTTAGAGCTGCTGGCTGAAGTATATTATATCATGCTTCGTTGCATCATTAAAATAACCAGAATAATCCGCATTTCTTACTTGTTCATTTTTTTTCGTGATAAAAAATTTTATCATATATTCGTTCATATAGCTTCAATTAAACTTTTTATAGGACTCCATTGCATGTGAATATAATTTTGGTTTTTTGATTTTTCACTGTGTAATTGGGTTCCAAAACGTAAAAAAATGTGCTTTCAATGGATTTTACTTTCTTTCAAAACGATATATTCATGCATTTTAAAATTTTGTGATACAATGTTCGTTGTGTAAAAATAAATCAACTACAAGTATATTCTTATAAGAAAGTAGAGAAAAGTTAGGTGGATCGGCATGAGAGGTAAATGGACAAAACGTCATATTTCTCTGTATTATAATGATATTACTCATCTTTACACTATGTAACGTAGTGTTTGTAGTGATAACACTGTCTTGCAACACACCTTGCTATCTTCTTGTTTTTTCCTGCTGCCTCGATAAGTTTGATGACGGTGACAACTGCCCGAAATGGGATTTGTAGAATGATCCGAACATCAGCTTTTCGAGGTAACAATGCCAGTGGAACTGCACTGCCTTGCAGGGAGCAATAGGGTGTGAGAATGAAGCCGTTGTTTGTCCGACGACGAGTTGACATTGTCCTCATCAAAGTCGGAAAGCCCTTATACTTAGCCTTGGAGAGGTATAAGGGTTATCACTTCCGGAACGGCAGACTCACCTGCAATCGGACCAAGATCCCGATCCCGATATCGTGCGGGTTTAATATATAACTATGGAAAACCTTAACTCACAACCTACAACTTCTACTAAACATATTTGTACAAAAAATCTTTATGCATTTTGCTATGTATGTGCGGAATTTATTCCTATACGAGATGATCGGCGAAAATTCACTGAAAAACTCAAAGAAATTTATAAAAATTGCTTCAAATTACATACCGATTTAACCAATCAATGTTGGACCCCTAATAATGTTTGCCCGAAATGTCGTAAAATGTTTTCTCAGTGGGAAAGTACAAAAGAAGATGTTCACGTAAAATACAGTCAACCAACGGTATGGAATCAGCCTTCGAACGAAAATGAATGCTATTTTTGTCAAAATGACACTCGCGGGTATAATAAAGAAACAAAAAACAAAGTCATATACGCGCAGGTGAACTCAGTTAGGACAGCTATAGAGAAAGTAGAAGAGATAGATGTAAACGAGTATATGAATGCTCTTACAACTTTATCGATTGAATCCGAACCTGATGATCATAACTTTGAACAAAAGAATACAATAGACGATAACTTTGAAGAGAAAAGTGACAGTTACGAAGAATGGTCTGAAGACGAAGAGGAAAAAGATTTCAAAGATAATGAAACCACATAAAACTTAGTCGTATCATGCAAACACTTGGAATCTTAAGGCAAACAGCTTAGATATCCCAAATGCTTATCGCTGAAGGTTTATAGACTCATACCAGTTAATTTAAGTGTTGCCTGTTTCTGATTTCTTGACCAGGTCCTGTTTTTGTTTTCTGAAAAAAAAATTTTTTCACCTTTTCAGCTTAATACTATAAATAGAAATATATTATTATTTAAGCCGCCTTTGAGCTCTTAATTCATTCTTTATATCATGAAGTATTATTGCATCTGAGTAATATTTGTGTAGCCATTTACGGGTTAATTCGAAAATCCTAAAACAATTCGGAAAAAAATCTAAAAAAAATTAAAGTTTAAACAAACTTAAAATTTAATGAAATAAATAAAATTAAAAAATAACAAAATTAGAATAAAATTTCAAAATGAAAATTTAACCAAGAAAAAGAACTCTGAAGTCTGTTTTTGGTGTTTAGATTATCTAAAATTTATTTAAGGGAAGTTATACACCAAACCTGACTATAAAATCGATGTTTTTTGTTTATTTTCGATTCTTGGGCATATGAAGTATCATTCCTCAATTTTGAGACTTCAAAACAAATTACATAAGTCATTATAACATGTTCATATTTCTAAAATGCGATATTTACCAATTTTCATTATTTCTTTCGATTATTTTAGTAGTTTACCGCTATTTTGCAATTCGTGATCAATCTGAGAATTCGGTCGAGTTGTCATAAATGTTTAGTTCTTCAGTTTTGACATTGAATGGCTTTGTTTTAAAATTCATTTTGGACATCTATGTGATAGAAGAAAATTCGTATTTACATTTAGCTGTAATTCACTATTTATTGCTACTTTTTCTCTTGGTTCTGCTTTTGATGTTGAAATTTAGTTATCAAAACATAAACAAATACTTAGTTTCTCTATAGAAACAGTTTTGAGTTGTGCTAGCAGAAGTAGCAGTAACAGCTTTACCTTTACTTTATAATAATTGCCAAAAATATCGAAGATTGTATTTATGCATCAAATATATTGCAAGCATTTCCTGGATTCAGCCAGAAAATCAATATCGACTTTCTAAAAAGAGGCTCCTAATCATCCTATAAATACCCTATGCATTCTTGGTTCATTATTATACTTGTTGTAATTTTATAAAATACATATTCCAATTAAATTATTAAAAAGAATTTGCATTGAATATTTTTATAAAATTTATTTTTTTTCTTTGCCATAGATAAAAGGTGAATTAGAAGTTGTGGGCAAAAATGGAACTAATAAACAAAATGAAAGCTCGCTAGCACCTATATCAACTGCCACAAACTTTCAGACCAAAGATAGTAATTGTAATACTACAATACCATGTGTTGACACTAATAAGCAACAAGATTCATTACTGCCAAATGACGTCATGAAAAATCAAGGTAAAAATATGAATTTTAAATAACTCGTGAGTTTGAGGACTTATACAATAGACTGAAACTTATAAAGACAATTTTTTTCTTTTGGCCTAGATCAAGTAGAAAAGTAATCTATGAACCAAAAAAATTGTGCAAAATTTCAGCCCTTCAAAATCGAGTTCATTGAATTCATTTTTGTCGAATCTTCTTTGTTTCGTGGTTGTAAATTTTATGAGTGTTGAAAAAGTATTAAAAGATAGATTATAATGTAAAATTTG
Source organism: Trichogramma pretiosum (assembly GCF_000599845.2). Taxonomy (NCBI): domain Eukaryota; kingdom Metazoa; phylum Arthropoda; class Insecta; order Hymenoptera; family Trichogrammatidae; genus Trichogramma; species Trichogramma pretiosum. The sequence goes on along the minus strand of NW_019641228.1, from coordinate 1,190,160 downwards.
ATGAACTTTTTGAATTTTGAATGCTCATGAGTCATAGATAAACATTAAAGAAGCTATTATTAATTTTATACCAAAAAACGTGTATTTTCACCCCGTGAAAATACACTGCGCAACAAAAATTTTCATCGAAATTTTGACAATTTTTTAATAAAAATCCTTTTATCTTCGTCTATTTAAATCGTGCCAGTAGGGTTTGAACGCAATACTAAAAATACTGAAAAAAGTATGATAGTAGATAAAATTTCGCCTCGTTTAGCTGAAAGTAACTCAATTTGAGATATTTTGCGTAATTAAATTGGTACTCTTAAAATGGCCTACACGAAGCAAAAAAAATCTTAGGGAGCTCTTTTCCTTCAAATTATTTGTTGAAAAAGGTACTTTGCGATCGTGTATGTTATATTTTGACAATTAATTTACTAGTACGGGTACTTGTTTAAAAAATTAATTTTTTCCAGTAATTTTTAGTGTTGCGCTCAAATACTACTGGTAAGTCAATATTGACTCGAACCCATTTATAATATAAGTGGATTTAAAGGAGACAATGTTTTTAAGAAACCAAAAAATCGTCTCGGTACCATCTAAATAGACAAAGATAGAAGAATTTGAAAATTAACAAAATTACAATCAAAATTTTTTGTGCGCAATATATTTCTACATAGTAAAAATCCAGGTTTTTGGTAAAAAACTAGTTATAGCTTCTTCAATATTTATCTACGACTGATATGCATTAAAAATTCAAATGTTTCATTCAACTTTACATTAAAAATCATGTTTTCATTCTTTTACAATAGTCATAAAATGTACAATCACGCAACAAAGAAGATTCGCCAAAAATAAGCGGAAAAAAAAAATTTTTAGATGCTTTTTAGCTACTTTTTAGAAGTGATCATATAAATCAAAATAGTAGGTTTTTTTCTTGTTAGTAAAATATGTTCATCTTACACATGACAAAAAAACGCCTACATAAGCTCTGAAATCTCAATTACATTACTTTTTTTATTAGGCATTGTCTCCACGTGTATTGGCCGAGAGATGGCGCTATTGTGTTATCTGAAATCATGCGCACGGTAAGTTTTTCGTTTGCTGCTATGTATAGCGAAAAGAAGCGCAAGATTCAAAATGTCGAGTGAAACAATTCAATCGAATTCAACTGAATATGGGAAATTGACTATTGACTATAGTTGAAAAAGTGGTTGAAACAACGAGGAGCTCAGTTAACGGAAAGAAAATCTGAACTCGTAGACAGGTAATTTGATAAACAATGAGTTGCAGGTTATATTAACTGTCAGTAAAACGAATTTACTCGACTATTGCAGACGTTACACTGTAGAAATAATAAAAATGGTAATATTTCAGATAACACAAGTGCGCCAGCTCGCGGTTAACTCATATCAGGACAATGCCTAATAATACTAAATATTGAGATCACATTGATTGACTACGAGATTCTGCGATAAACTGTTTTTGAATATTGATCTGTGGGGTCTTCAGAAACATACCCTCTTCTACCGAAGCAGAGCAGAGTTTGGAAAATATTTTTTATTTTTCTTCCGAGTGCTTAAATGTGTAAAATGAAAATAGTATTCAGCTTTTCGCGATTTAAAATTGGAAGGTCTTACCTTGTGAGTATCAATAATTTAAAGTGAAATTCGCTTCATCAACTGTCTGAAACGATGTACCGCGTTTACAACTGATAAATATCGAAGTAGATATGTTCGGAGTGCGTATAATGGTAAGTTAGTAGTACGCGTAAGTGTGGCTTTTAAAATTGTTAAAATATTCGATTTACTTTAAAGTTGCCGTATTTTGACGTTTACGTTAGGTTTTATGCAATTTTTTCGAATTCTGCTCCGACTCAGTGGAAGAAGATACTTTTCTGAAGATTTTCAGACTCAAAATATTAAACGTTAAAAATACAAAGGAAAGAATAATGATAAGTTGCCGTGTAATTCGGTTGTACAATTCTTCGTCGTCACAATGCTCTATTTTCGTTTCGGATAGATACAGAGCAATTAACACGGTGTCACGGGGGGGGGGNGGGGGGTGGGGGGGTGAATTGAATTCTAACCCGAAAGCTTGGCAATCGATAATGATCGATGAGTGGTCGGTTATTGTCTTACTTCTCGTCTGCTCATTTCGCAGCTCACGGTACTGCTATTAGCGGAGTTGATTTTTCGTCGTTTGTTGACAGGTGTTCGTCTGTTCGTGAATACTTTAGTGCTTCAGTGGATTGTTAAGTGTGTCGTAAATATTATATGGGTTTGAAGGTAAATGTATTCAGATTTTGCTACCTGAGATGCATCTTAAATCAGCTGTAGATATTCAGCTAACCTACTGTACATCAAGTGCGTCTGATCTGTTTTTTTCTTATTTTTATTACTGTTCTGTTTTATATACGTCTGGTTGCAAGAATATCCAGCGTATACGAAGGCTTTTGGTTTGGTCTACATGTGCTTCAACTTCAAGTTTTGTTTTGTCTGTCTGGTGGTGCTTCAACAGGAGAGACATTGTATCGGCTTGCTCGATGTCTTTTGTCGTGCTTCTGTAAGCATATCATGCCGGCGCCAGTTGTATCATTTACTCATATCGACCTTATGCTCGTTTGTTCTCATCGTCTTCTCGTGTTGATTAGTTCTTCTTTTTTGCAGGTCTCGGGTGCTAGAATATGTGGGAGAATCTTAAGGTTGAGGTGTGGGAATCAGTACGTTTGGGGGCTCGTCTGCGTCTACTTGTATAATAATATTTCTTATGTTCTACGCTTTGAGCTCAGGATATAGTTGCATGTCTTGTAGCAGGCATGGAGTATGCTGCTACAGCTATTACCCCTTTTTAATGGGTAAAAAGGTTATGAATATGATTTTTGACAACAAATCAGAATTTCTCATCAAATTTCACATAAAAAATCATGTTTCAATAATTTTTTCACATTTACCCTAGAAAATCAGAATAAAATTGAAAAAATCAAATTCCAACTTTGAGACCCTGTACAGATTGGTGGACAAAATCTCCAAACCAAAACCTCCAATCCAAAAGATCCAGACCGCAAGATCCAACGGCAAAAATAAGTCCAAAATCTAAAATATCCAAAAAGTCCAAAAATCCAAAAATTGTAGGCCCCAAAAAAATCCCCAAGAAAAATAAAACAAAGATATATATAAAAAAGTAATCCTTTATTAAAGGTGTAGGTAGTGGCCAAGGTCCTTGATATATTTAAGCTGCGAATCGTCCTCCACGTATTCGTCATAACGCATCACGATGTTCATTATTCGATCCTGGACTGTGACGAAGTGACCATCGGGCTTTTTGCGAACAGCTTGGCCCAACTGAATTTGACGCAACAGTGTTTCGGTGTCGCCTTGTTCATGTTGCAGCTCCGTGAGGAAAGTATAAAGGCTCGGGTGTTTCTTGCCCACAATCACCTGGAACCGATTGTGCCAACCTTCTGACGCATTATTTGTTCTTGCTGTACCATCAAGCACTGCCTGATAATGATTCCATAGTACTGGTGCGTAACGGACTGCCACTGCCTTCGCTCTGCCTCTGGCTTTCTTCCCACGGACATACGTTCTCTATAATGATTTAAAAAAATTAAGTAAAAGAGATAACAAGTTAAGAATATACGACTTACCTCGAAATATGGTACAACTTTGATCCTAAAGACTTCAGGCAAATGTTCTTGTTCCTTGAAAAGATCGAAAACTTCTTCAACGTCATCCACGGGGACAAATGCCAAGGCACACATCATCCTTGATGCCGTGCGTACGGAGTCATCCTTTGGATTTTTGTAGGCGCTCTGAAGTCCAACCTGGAAAAGTATAAAAGTAATAAAAGTGAGTTGATAAAAAAGAACGAAAGAAAAAATAAAAAATCGTACTTCACAAAGAAAGCGATACACGCTTTGACAGAGATGAAACAGGCATAGATGAACATTTCCTCCGAACTCTGCTGCTGCGTTTATGATGGCCAGTTCGAAGTCCGACATAATACGAGGCGGTTGACGAAGTTGGATTCCGAATTCGCGTCCGCGGTCACTGATGATTTGGAAAATTTTTGCGTAGGCAATCTGCTCCTTTCCTTCCATCAGAGCATAAACGAGAGGCAATGCTATAGTCTGCTCGACTCCTTTGTGCACTTGGTTGACGGAACCCATCACAACAAACATCTGAAAAAAATAGATGGCACGGTGCTGAAGGTACCATCAACGTACCAAAGGGGAGATCTGAAAAGAACTTTTAAATTTTCACGTGTGCTGAATATTATTATTCGGCCACATGTAAGAGTAAAATCATCGTCTTCAAAAGAATCATATAAAAGAAAAATATCACCCATCTTCGTCCTTCGGAACTTATCAGGCACACTTTCCAGGTCCTCGATGTTTACCGGGTTCAACGGCATTTCCTTGAGGCGCTCCCTCTGCAGTTGCTTCCTGACGTTCATCCGATCAGGAAGCTGAGCCAGCACAGCGGGGGAAGCATCCTGTAACCGTCGCATTAACCTCGATGGTGGCGCTTCGGGATGTTCTCGTGCTTCACGCTTCAGGTCCGATAGTAGTTTCAAAGCCTCCACTTCTTCTGGATTAGGTGCATGGTTCGGCTCGTGAGACTCCGCGTCACCTCCTGACTTCACGATGATGTCATCCCCATTGTGAATGATGGTTATTTTAGCAGCACACTGTGGTTTTCTCTGACATCTCCAATAACTTGTTGAACCTGAGAGGGGGTGAGCGAGCGAGATATAGACAGAGAGCGCGAGAAAGATAGACAGAGAGCGAGCGAGATATAGACAGAGAGCGCGAGAAAGATAGACTGAGAGCGCGAGAGATATAGAAAGAGAGCGCGAGAAAGATAGACTGAGAGACTTACCTTTTCGAGAATGACGCAGGTATAAAAATCCATCGTAGTGAAGATACGTGGTGCCGCCTTTGTGGATAAGCTCAGCCGTTGGTGGTTGTTCAGCCATCACAAAATTTTAACACAAATTTTACACAACGGAAAACACAAACGGAGGCGTAACGTAAAATTTAAACGAAGTACGATAATTCAAATTAACCGCGACAAAATAATTTAAATAGACCGCGAGATGATTAACCGTGACCGATCGTCGCGAAATCGTATCGTAAGTGACGGGGTAACTACGCCGATAAACAAACATAGTTACGTATATATAGTTACATATATATATGTACGCATGTACATGTACGTGTACATACGCTGCAGCTATGCATTTTTCATTATTGGACTTTTGGGGTTGGGCAAATTAACTTTGGATATTTATTTTGTTGGACATCAGATAATTGGATCTTTTGTACCTTTGGACTTTTTTTTGAATTTTGGGTTTTGGACATTTTGGCATTGGAACTTTTGTTTTGGAGATTTTGTCTCCCTACCCCCTGTACATCCATGCGGGTAGATTTAGAGGGCTGAAAATTTAAGGATTTTCATTTTTCAATGTAATTTGTTTCATTTTAATTTTTGACTATCACGGTTAATATGATATAGCCCATATACATTATTTGGATTTGAACTTAGATAGTTTATTCCGATTTTTATGGCTATTTTTGAATTTCAGTTCATTTCAATCTGATATCGAATAACTTGACTCAAAAAATTCTGAAAAAATTGATAGGGAATTAATGGAACTATTCTAAAAACATTTTTAAGTCTAAAATTTTCATGTTAAATAATTGATTTTCAAGTTAAAACATAAAACTAGTATTTTATTGGAATCCTAATTAATTTTCTAACGAGAAAATGTTATTCTCATTGGATTTGGACATTTTTTAAAAACCCACATGTTTTCTCCGAAATTTCTGAAAAAAATTTAGGGGTATTTTCTGAATGATTTTGATGTCCGCGATGCTTGATTTTGATATTGTAATTATTGGACATGACAGGAGAACTATTGGACTGTTGGAGTCCAGATTCTGAAAGAGAATTAAACTTTCACATAAAAAATATAAACTTTATAGTTTTTCGTGAAATTCTTAATGATAGAGATATTCAAAATAGGATTGTCTAAAACAACATCCGTCCCGACGCTAATGGATTAATAGAAATTCCTTGAGTCACAAATATTTTTAAATAATGAATCATACTTTATTGTTTTGAAATATTTTTTCTTTCATGATGATGTCGTGTATGCGTTATTTTATATTACAATGGCTTTCGAAGAAAATTTCGTCTATTTCGTATGTTGGACAAAAATTTAATAAAACTTTAGACGCTACAGCTGCAAATGCTGTTGGCATATAATTAGAAAAGGATTCTTCCATTCCAACATCAGAATTAATTCCATGAAAGTGACTATACATTTTTGAATATTTTTGCAGTTTTTATGAATTAACTAATGTTTTTAGTAATAAATTATCATTGCATAAACTTTACATGTCACTACTACCAATACTATGCTACAATTATTTTTCTGTTAATTTCCTTTTTTTTCATATAGTATAATTCAACATTTATAATTCCTGTTTATGAATTGATTATGATACATATTTCATCAGATAACTGATCATATTTTCACTATGAAGATTTTCTCATACAATTTTAGAATCCTATGAACTATACCGTTTGACAAAAATAAAATATGGCATTTTTTCAAGGCCAATTGCTTTTTTTTGTATAATACTTTTAACATCTCCTTTAAAATTTTATTTAATTCCCAAAAAGAAGTTGAAGAAGATCTGAAATCTGAAACTCATGTGTTCTTGTTAGGACACTCTTGTTAGAATATTATTTTTATTATTTAAGATTTGAAAAAAGAAATGATTTTAGTAACAATTTACATAGTTTTAGGTTCTCAGAAAAAACGCCAAACAGCATCGATGTCAATAGAAACTAAATTTCATGGCTCGCCGATCGATAAACAAGTAGAAATGGAGGAATTTTTAGTTACAAGTAATAGAATGCCGTCGGAAAAGTTGGGCTTGAAAGAAGGCGTTAACTCGACATCTGTTATTCGAAAATCATCCAGTGGAATGAGTTTTACAAAATGCAGAATTTCCACCATGTCAGAACCTGTGCTCGAAGACTCTGTGAGTTCGAAAATTCCACAAGAAACGGATGCTTCTAACTATTCAATTTTACAAATAAACCAAAAAAAATTACCTCTTTTTGAAACTGTAAGTACCGATTAATGTACTATATTGATCATTATTATTAAAAACAAATTTTTTTTTTAAATTTTAAACCAATTAGAAATTAGCCTCTTACATTGTAGATATTTAATTTGTATCGTCTACACATGCTATATGAATATTAGGGTGGTCCTTATTTCCCAAAGTGATCCGTTCCTCGCTCCCACCCTTCAAAAAGTTAGTTTAGGACTACAGATGAAGAAGTCCGTTGTCATAACTCTCAACAGTAGTAGCTCAACCCTTCCCGTTTTCAAAAAACCGTTTTTTCCCCATATAACTATGTTATACTTAATATTGTACTATTAGAATGTTATAAAACTATTCTTAATTTTGTAGGATAATTTTATGGGTTTTATAACAAAGAAACTTTACCCTTTTACTGTTTAAGATACTAAAAAAAAATTCGTTTACACGAATATAACGTTCAAATTGAGGAAAAAGGGCGAAAATAAGCACTTTCTTAAGTTTTTTCGGATTTTAGAGCAAATATCGAATATTGTTGTCTTAACTAAACTACATCCATCAAATTTAACTTTAAGACGTTTATTTGTTTTCCTAATGATGGCTCTGAGAGTTTTCGGGACCTAAGGTCTAACGTTTTGAATGAAAAAAAACAAAATTAGTTTAAGTTGAACGTTTTTTATTTCAAATTTATTAGTCATTTTAATGAGTCTTCAATTTTTTACAAGACATTCCTTATTAAATATTTAATGTTTCGTTAGAGACTTTAAAAATTAATACTAACGCTTGGAATGTCTGAAAAATAAAGTTATTTTTTGACCCATTAAGTACCAAGAGGACGTTTTTTCAACACTTTTTTCGGTCTTTGTATTTTTGGTGAAAATGGGGTAAAAAAAATGCGAGTTACTAATTCTAATGTAAAATTTAAGGCCTTTTCCAAATCTGATCTCAGATTTTTGAAAAAAAGATCAGGTCAAAAGTTAAACTTGATTTTATAAAAAAAAAACGTGTTTTCGGATTTGAAATGGAAACCATATCGCGTCCTCAGTATCTAAACTAAAAGTTAGCGGGGTTTAGATTGGAGAAATTAAAGTTAAAAAATAAACTTTTTTCTTAAGTCCTTCGTTTTTGAGAAAAATTCTAGAAGTTTTCATTCATTTTTTCGTGTTTCGACCGCCATTTTTTGTATTTAAACATTTTTTTTAGTTTAGATACCAAGGACGCGATATTAGCACAAAAACCCTGAGATTTGGAATGGTTTCCATTTGGAAACTCGAAAAATAAAAATAATTTTTGATGATCCTCTTTTCTCGTAGCTTATATATACCTAAATTTGCCCCCACCTTAGCGGTTGCAGCGTATGTAGCTAGCTCGATATGGGTCAATGATTGACACATATCTTGCATGCGCGTGTATATTAAAAGACCCCGGGCCCTTCTCTTCCCGAAATCGATGAAGTCACGGTCACCGTAGTTTTACAGCTTTTCTTAGATATTCATTCATATTCGTGGCAATGTATGCTCATTTCTTTGCCGTGCGAATTATATTTTTGCAAGAGTTTGTTAGCAGAGGCATAAGAAATAGGTGATGGATTTAGGCCGCTCAATTCGGCATTGCTTACGCTGGCCATGCGTGTCCGAAATTATGTTACTTTCTACCTGTCGTGGGTGTCATCAAAATTATGCATAGAAGATGCGCGAGCTACATTAAGTTGTAATTCATGCGTAGCCGCTCAATCGCTGCTTCTCGCAGTTTTATTAGTTTCTTTTTAATTGAAAAAGGTTACGTCGTAGACTGTAGAACACTTCAAATCACTAGACGAGTTACTCATTGTTACGGTTGGAACGTATTTTAGAGATGAAATTACCTACAAGACTACCTCAGGTGTAGGGGATCAATTTTTACCAAAATTTTTGGGTGGCTTCCTGGTACCTAATCATTAAGTATTCCTAGTATTCTTAGTTTGATCCCATGGGTTCTATAAGTCATTTGTATTAATATTTAACAGTAACTGTAAGCGTTAAATAAAAAATAAACAATTCATTTACAATAATTTTTTAACTGAGCATCAAATCTCAAATTTAGGCCCAGATTCTGAAAGGGCATTGAATTTTACATAAAATTGTGTATGTGCAGTCATTTCAAGGCCCTAATATGGAAAAATCGCATCGATCGCGAACAAAAAATGTCGTCTCCTTGAGCGCTGGCAAGTTAACACGCATAAAAAACCGAAAAAAAAAAATTTTCTTAGAAACGGGATCGTAACTATTGCTTCTCATTGTACATATCAAAACCAACCTTTTTTGTACATAAAATTGTTTTTCTACGCCTCCTTGAACACAGTGTACATGTGAATGAATAAAAATTGTCATTTTTGCAGTAAAAGGGCTGTATTTTTGTGAAAAAAGGTATAAATAAATAAACCTAATAACAATTTATATAGCTTTAAAGCTTGTAAATGCCTTTCGAATGGTGTATCCAAAATGTTGATTTGACTTTTTTTTGACTGAGTTACAAAACTTTGAAGTTTACTCATTTTCCGCTCAGGTATGGCGAATAGACGGGCAGTGTACTTTTATTTGCTTATTACTGCATATCCATTAGACTGTTTGTTATTTCCCAACCTCGTTCTTATACGATCTGCTACAGTTTTTTTAACAGTTTTCACTTAAAAAACAAGTCTCTAATACTTTATACGGCCCAAATCAATCGCTGTCTATTTCCCAACAGGCTCTTGAATTTTTTATTTAAATAACATAAGAAAAAATCATCTTCAAGCAAATAAGCTCCCAAATATGCCTGCAATGACCAACGTAGCTATAATTCCGAAAATGTTTTGTTTTATGTAACGAAAAATTATAAAAATGAATATTATTTGCAAGTTATTTACTATTTTTCACGTATTTTGTCACAGGCAAATGATCTTAGGGATAATATTCGACGAGAAGTTAAAAGAAAAATTGATAATCGACAATACACTCGAAGTGGAAAAGCAATTGCACGAGATTTTTCGTTTACGCAATTTGCTCAAATAGATGACGATAATTTATCAGCTATTCAACAAATTACTAAAGGTGGCGGCGTTACATTAGGATCTCAATGGAAGTCACAATTTGATGATTCTGAGGGAACTGATAATGAATGGAAACCTGAAAATTTACCAAGTCCAGAACATAAAAGTACCAATGAATTTAATCCAACTGAGGTATGTGCATATATCTTTTTACAATTCGCAACAAAATTATCGCAACAAAAACTTTCATTGAATTTTTTTTACTTTCTAAAGGCTTTTATCTCCGTCAATTTCGTATCGAGACGAGTTTTCAAGTTTTATTCAAAATTTTTTCTAGTTTCAAGCCATAAATAAAATCAATAGGCTTGAGTCCATTTCGAGTCTCCAGTCGCACTTTAGCGTAACACCAAAAGTCACACAAAAATCGATTGTTTGAACGTGTACCTAGATTACAGTCAATCGTTTATCCAAATCAAACATACATAATCGCAAAGTCCTCTTTCTTACGAGTAATTAAAAAAAAAGAGTTTTGTACGATTTTTTGCGCCCGGTAGGCCGCTTTGAAGGTACCATTTGAAGAACACAAAATGTCTCGTTTAGCTGAAATCGACTCGATTTGAGACTTTTCAAAGAGCTTATCACGTAATATCACGCCATGTCGTAAAAAAAACACACACACACTCACTCGCTCATACGTACATTTGTTGGTAACTCAATGTAGTTTCCAAAAATTGTTTTGATTATGGAAAGGTGAATTATAAAAATATTTCAAATGTTTAGTAAAATCTATAATGTTAAAAGGCAATAAGTTCCATAATTTCATCTATTTTATTGACATAAGTGAGAAAAGTAGCACACAATCATGAGCTTTTCTTATTTTATGACCCTATTAATCTACATCTAAGGATACTGAGGGTCCTTATGTTTACTTAGGTGTAGATTTGATTAGTGCTAAAGAATAATATTTCAATAATGACATAAGACTAAAAATCAACACACAAGATTCAAGTTTATTTTAAAAAGGATGAATACTGAGACGCGCGAGGGTCTGGGTCTCAGCCCATGCTAGCCATGCAGTCCTATTATTTCTTTACTGAGGTTCCGGGTAGTCTATCCGAGTATCTTACCTGAGAAGGGGTGGAGCCGACTATAAGTGCGCCTTGATCTTAGGTAGTCCAATGCTGAAAATAAGTGAGAGGGTCACAAAATACTTTTTACTTTATTTACTCCAACTCTTTCAAATTTCATTCATACAGTCCCTACTACAATCACGCCTTACTTCCCTTTTTCACATTACTTCTCAATATTAAAATTGTATAATACGCTGGAAAATCCCTGACACGAGTCTCAATGGCATCTGTCGTTTTTCACGAATCAAATTTCACGAATAACCGATTTCACGAATAACCGGTTTCAAGAATAATCCCCTTACGAATACTTTTTTCACGAATATATCGCCGTTGCTTACGATTAAAAACACACATCATCGAAGCGCCGTGAAAAAAAAAACACACCTCTTTGGATACCATGAAAAAAAACACACCTCTTCGGAACGCTGCGAAAAAAAACACACCTCATCAGAGCGATGCGAAAAAAAGCACACCTCATCGGATCGCTGCGAAAAAAAACACACCTCATCGGAGCGCTGCGAAAAAAAACACACCTCATAGAATGCCATGAAAAAAAACACAGCACATTGGATGCCGCAAAAAAAACACAGCTCACTGGATGCCGCGAAAAAAAACACACCGAATCGAAATTTGTTGCGCTTTTATTCTGCTGTGTTTTTTTTCTCGGCATCCAATGAGGTGTGTTTTTTTTCGCAGCATCCAATGAGCTGTGTTTTTTTTCATGGCATTCAATGAGGTGTGTTTTTTTTCGTGGCGCTCCGATGAGGTGTGTTTTTTTTTCACAGCATTCAATAAGCTGTGTTTTTTTCGGGGCATTTTATCAGTATGTTTTTTTTCGTAGCGTTTTTCACTGTATTTTTACTCGTAAGTAACGGCGATATAATTAACAAAAGCTATTTTTATGAACCGCACTTCACGAATGACTAATGTCGCGAATAAGCATAATATATGCGCAAATTCAGGTAAAGGGTTGACACGGCATCGCTCAACATTTTTTTTGCGATAACCTTATTTTCGTTTTTTTACATTGAGTAATAATGTTATTTCAATCGGGAGTAAATGAATTATTGATGGGTTTCTGTACCATAAGTCGAGAGACATTCCTGAAAAAGAAAAGTCGAATTGGGACTGCATTCGCTTGCGAAAAAAAGTGTCATGCTCGAGCAATTACTTCTCTTGCACGGGAGAACGGAGTTCCTGTCATTTACAAGGGGCCACAACATTCTCCTGAACATCATTATCCTACTGATCCAGACGACTGAGCGACCACCATATGCGATTTTATGAGATGAAATGCGTGACCTGTCTGTGCGGGTTCTTGCTCGACTACCTGAACGCGAAAATTTAAAGAGAACAATGTGTATAGCACAATTCGACTTACACAAAAGACTTCCTACTTCCACACTCATTCCAAATCCAGGCATCTTTCCATATTCGTGGATTTCGCTTACTTTGTTTTTGTAAATGTGGATATCCCATCGTATTAGCGTATGCAGTTTCATTCATTTGCGGTTTTTACCCACGGTTTCGATTTTCGAGTAAGATATAACGAGCAAAAATTTTTTTTAATTCTGGAATAATTGACTATTATAACAAGAAATTGCGTGTTTACACTGGTAGTAGAATACTCTTACAGAAACTCGATAGCAGAAATATGTAAACAAATCTTATTTTAAGCAAGTTTGATGATCAGTTTTATGGTTCCTTTCGCGAGGAAAACGTGTATTTGTTTTGGAAAGAAATTTTACTATTAATTTTGAAAAATCGTTTCCCCGAATCGTAAAAATATAAAGAAAAGAGATAAAAAAGTAAGGTAGATCGTTGATAGAATACAAATTATAAATTTTCTGAAAAGTGGACTTAAAGTAGCAGATGAACATGACACGACTGTGAGCAAGCAATGGCTTCGTACCAAGAATCTTATAAAGACTTCAACAAACATACTAAACAATCGCGATCAACTGACCATTTTTAAAAATCATAATATACTCTGTTTTTTTTTATACTACATTTAATTACCCAATTTTTTACAATAAAATCATGTAAAACTTCGATCAATCAGGTATCACCTCAATTTAGGTCTACCAATTACCCGTTTTCCAATAAGACCAAGGTTTCCATAGTCGCGGTACTTTTTGGATACGCATTAACCGCTGTTTCGTAAAATCACCTTGATTTTCACATGAGAACGTGTACTGGAGCAGCAAGTAGTAGGGAGAAATAAAGAGAGACTTTGTTTATTATATATAAAGGTAAAATATAATATATTAAGTAGTATGTAAAATAGGTATAAGTAATTAACGTACGAAATGATGTGCGCTCTGCGCAGTGTATAGCAAAAATCAGCGTGTTCGCGTGCGAGCACTCGCCGGTGGGCTACGCAACCCCACTCCTGTGCGGTGATAAGGAGATGTACAGTTTGCATCCGTATACACACATGTAAATCAGAAGGATCGCACTTACATATACATAGATTTTTCAACAACCGCAAATACGGAAAGATGCCTGTGCAACTCAAGACACGCAAGACCGACCAAGTCTCACTATTAAAATTTTCAACTCACAATCTCACTAACTTCGCTGCTCAATGCCTTGGCCTTTCTACCCATCGAAACCCTTTCTGCTGCACAGCGTATTCGATTTGTTTTGGCTCGCATTTCCTTACGAATAACTCACAAATACACCTTGTCACCTCGCAACACGTCACATGTCTTCGACAGCACACTCTAAGAGACCTCGCCTCACACACAGCTTCACGGCGAACACGAACACTACGTTCCACTTCTGCATACACAGATTTTGCGCGTACAACTCCTCACTTCGTCCAAGGTCCAACTCTCTCACACATTACGTTTCCGTTTTCAATAGCGACTTCTCATCTAACCTCTCACACGTCCGCACGTGTTCACAGTTCGATTGCGAAACTGATGTGCACTGACACGCACCTTCACAAAACATCAGCGTGCGAAGCGCTCGATTCGTGTATTTGGTAATTACGCTTCAGGAAACGTGGCCCGAGCAACCAATTTGAAGTTAGTTTTGGTTCTTCCTTTTCCCTACACTTCGAACACACGCTGAGGTGGTATCATCCATTCCCTTCCTTGTCGATCTCGTTGGTCGCGCAATCCACTCGCACATTCACTCTTTACGTTCGTGTAATTTTGATATTTCGTGAAATCGTCACAATATTTAAAAATGTATTCATAATTGCAGCACGGTGGCATGTTACCGCGTCACAAGGTCACTGCAAAGTCTGGTGGGTGACTAAAACCTTTCTTTTCCTTTCCTTATCGCGACATTCAAGTAAATGTGTATTGAGCAGCTGAGGTACACACACATCTGAATATCAGGTCAGGTCGATTAGGTGATCGATCGCGAGACTGTGTATCAAGTAGACGGCGCTATTTACTACTAATGGGTCTAACTATGAACGTGTGAGGCAGGGTCTGACACTCTGTACGTGACCACCGATGAATTCACTAGGGAAGCCAAACGTACTATTGTTCTGTGTATGTAAGGGACATGAGTGGCCCAGTAAATCAAAATTTACAAGTAAAACTCTTCCAAGTGTGCGCTCTCTCCCGTATCGTGTCGCGATCAACCTCCATCGAATCCATACCCGCACTCGCCGTAAAAAGTCTTATAAAGCCGCTTATTACCAAGTCGAGTCGTAGAATTAAGTAATTATTGTTCATTATATTCCTAATTTAATATCATATAAATTCGGTTACTGATAAGGTGTCAACTTTGTGACTGGTGCATAAATAAATACCTTATCGTTTCATTTTATTAATTAGGAATATCTGCTACTTATTTCGATTCTCTTTGACAAAATTTCAGCATTCAAGAAAACCGAGACGGGCCATGTCTTGCCCGGAGTGGCACCGTTACTTAGTATATGTTTCTTACACCCCGCATGGTTAACACAAATAAAAAACACAATTATTGGGGACAATGCTTAGACTTACCCAGTTAAATTTATTAAATTAATAAATATGTTGAAAATATAAAATCGAAAATCGCCTGCTTAACCAGTCCAACGGTGTATGTGGGTCAAATCAAATGTAGTTCAATTGCCAGAATTAAAGAATATAAAAACGCCTAGAAATGAGTATCAATGGTTTCGGTACTTGAGTCAAAATTCATGAGCCATAAAACTGACTGGGATGGTATCTGCGTTTTGGATCATGAGCAGGACTACAGAAAATGCGTTGCATCTGACATTTTAAATTTTTGCAAAGATATATTGAACCGGAAAGAGAACGTTCAAGGCTTAAACGCCGCTGAAGAAAAATTTTAAATTTAATTTGACATTAAGACGGTGTATGTATTTGAATAATTTGAAATTATTGACTCATGCTCTTGTTAAGAGTAGTTATTACTTGTACTTGAAGAGGTAGACATGAGTCTACGAAACGGTGCGATGTTATTATATTTTTGATGAATCTGACTGGATAAGTCTAAGGATTGTCCCCGATAATTGTCTTTTTTTATTTGTGTAAAAATAGGTAGCCACTCTATTACCGCGTCATATATTCCGATTTTATGCTTGTTATTGATATACCTTTCAGTCATTTCAAAGGCATGAATGAAAAGATCAGCACATATAATTTGTCACTATCTGTGGGTCTGATACTTACTTTTACTTTGGACTAGTGTCCTTATGAGTGTAAAAGGCCAAATTTTTCAACAAATTCAAAATGTTCAGTATTTAAATAAACCTTGCGTAGGTTTTTCTTATCGAATACCATTTCAAAGAAAGTAATGAAACATTTCTAAGTACATGTTACCTCTCTGATTGGCTGACACAGACAGCTACGCTCGGTGCGAGCCGACTCGATACGAGCGCTTGCGCTGCTAATTGTCAACAGACAGTTAGTACAAAATACGAATGAAAAATTGAAACGCGCGAAGCTCGTTTTATACTTACTATCTCTGAACCTTACACTAACCTCGAAACACGAATTTAAAAAATTGACACACGCGGAGTGCTTTTGAAACATACTAGTAACATATATTGTACAATAACTTATTGAAATGCATAATCCTTAAACAATTTTTACAGTTACTGTTTGAGTGGCGTGAATCAAACAAACAAGATCAATTTCCGAAAAGCACATCAAAAAAATTAATGGAGGCAAAATTAAATCATTATGAATTAATTTTGCTTCAAAAGTCATTAGCAAAACTTAATCTAAGTAAATTGAAAAAAAGTAGAAACCCACAACAACTGTCAAAATCATGGAGTTGTTCAGCATTTGAAACTCTGACAGGTGAAGATACTGAAAAGGTAATAATTTTCTATGTACATTTTACATAATTTATTTATATTTTTTTAAAGTATTTTTTTAAGTTCTTAACAAACAAAAGATATATAAGAAAAAAATTTTGTTCTGAAGAACTGTAATAGTATATTATGTCTGAATTTTTGGGGTCTCTGAGTCTAAATCTAGGAGTTATTTGCATTAATCTTGAAGATTTAGAATTCTTTTTCGGTCTTTACTCTTTTTGAATCGTGTGTAACGGCTACGGCGTGTAGCTCTTTGCGACTCTGCGGATGTCGAGATATTGGGAATTACATCGCGTAGTATCTTTGGGTCTTGAATTGTAACGATCGTTCAATTCACGTATGATGGCAGCACGCGAGGATTTATTGTAGAAAAATTGTCCTCTGTGGACTCACGAACTGTATTTACGAGTTCAGATCTGTGTTAGCTATCGTAGAATTAGCATCGTGCTGCAACAATTGCGAGACCTGTGGTTTGACGAGGCCAATTCGAGAGATATTCGACGCCGCGCAATCCTTGTCAGTTGGAATTTGTCTACAGCGGTTACGACCGGACGATATATTTGGACAGCGGTCTTTCGTCTACCTTGTACGTAGGAACTCCTTCTTTCGCGCGATCACTCTCTGTCGAGTCCCTTTCTGCTCTGCTGCTGCTCAAGTCTCGTGATTATGATCATTATTCAATGTAATTCTTAACTTAATTTAACTTTCAACAAATATTATATAATATTTTACTCGAATGTGTTGTCTCTTCGCCCGCTTAGTGACGATCCTTGCCTGGAATATTACGGACAAGGACGTACGCGGCGTCCGCGGTACAAATTAATCTTCCGAGCTAGCACTTGGACTTATAACTCGTGCCTGCACTGGGCCAACCGTTATTCGTGCCAATCATTGCTAAGTTTAAACCCTAATACCGACACTACAATGATGAAATAATCAAGCAGCCTGACTCAATCCCAGTCAACAGGAAATCAAATCAATCAAGTTTCATCGAAAGAGAAAAGCTGGATAAATACCAGGGATGCGATCTCGTACAGACTTCTCGAGTCTGCGCAGTAGCGCCGACGCGTCATTGGCCGAGCGAGGTTTGAACGGTCAGGCCGCGCGGCGTAGCGGGAGTGAATGGGAGAAGCGGTGACTGTAACCCAAAGCCGGGGGACCGGGCACTGCTTTTATATAACTTCGATTGGTACTCTCCCAAATGTAAGCGTGGCACGGTCGGTAGGGAGAGCGCCCGGTATTCTTATGCTCCCGGGATCAATTCCTGGCAAAGTATCTTTTTTTATTTATTTTTTTTTACAAGTTACTAAGCTAAAAAAATGTTTGATTAGCGGCAGTCTTCCATACCATCCACGAGATTCTGTTGTAGGCGCGTTGCTTTATTAATGTTAGTTTCAAAAATTTTCCCAAATGATAAATACATGAAGCGCGTTAGTAAGTAATAAAAATATCAGAGTTGTATTTCGCCGTATAGCACTCGATCTCGGTTTGCAAACTCGGTCGGCGTGCACATTTCGCGGAAAATAGGTAGCGAACTCAAAACGTAAACAACAGGCGGCCGGCGACATCCAATTCTGATATTTTTGGTATTCATCATTTGGGAAAATTTTTGAAACTAACATTAATAAAGCAACGCGCCTACAACAGAACCTCGTGGATGGTATGGAAGACTGCCGCTAATCAAACATTTTTTTAGCTTAGTAACTTGTCAAAAAAAATAAATAAAAAAAGATACTTTGCCAGGAATTGATCCCGGGAGCATAAGAATACCGGGCGCTCTCCCTACCGACCGTGCCACGCTTACATTTGGGAGAGTACCAATCGAAGTTATATAAAAGCAGTGCCCGGTCCCCCGGCTTTGGGTTACAGTCACCGCTTCTCCCATTCACTCCCGCTACGCCGCGCGGCCTGACCGTTCAAACCTCGCTCGGCCAATGACGCGTCGGCGCTACTGCGCAGACTCGAGAAGTCTGTACGAGATCGCATCCCTGATAAATTCGTGAAAAGATATGGAAAAATTTCACAAACCTTTGACCTCCATTTTATTGCTTTTTGATGAATTATTATAAAATAATAATTCGGTGAATGATAATTTGAAAAATTTCATGATGTTTATCAAATCTATAAGATCCCGAACGAATTCTATTTATTCTTTTTTATATTGCGACGGGGCGGAATTGGGACAGCAACTGTCCTTCCTCGTTCCTTCGTCATCAATTTAATTTCAGGGCAAGCTCGAGCACTTTTGTTGTACCTCATAAAAAGGGGAGTCTGGGCCGTCGTCAATCAAGTCGCGAGCTTCGACTCGCGTCACCGACCTACCATCAGATGTCGCTAGCTGAAAGAAACGGGGTTCGGGTTCAACTCTGAGTCCAAGATCCGAAAAATAATCAACGACAATGATTTTAATTTTTATCGCTACTATTCAATTTATTCGTAGGTAAATCAGTCGATTTTGGCCGCGCAGGGCCTGTGGTATGCTCTCGGCAACAAAATACTCTATCGCCGCTCAGTTCGTTTCACTGATTTGTATTTACTCGTTCCATTGTTCCTTGATCGCTATCGTAAAAGAAGCCTAACGCCAATGTTCGACACACGTGCGCTACGGCACAACTCGACATGCACACGTATACAGCAATGTACGCTAATATAAGTATGCGAGCCTTGATGCCCTGCACGGAACACACGTGCGACACGCGATGAATCGAGAAGTGGCGCTGAATCGCCACGTACACGACGAGTAAAGAAGTGGCGCTGTGATCCGCCGCGCGTGCGACGAGTAACGAATGGGGCGGTCCGCGCGTATGCGGTGATGCGCGCCAACACACGCACGACCGAAAACGACTAATGGCAGCCGGCTTTTCAGCCCAGCTATTAGGACCCTCGCTGCGCTCGGACCCTAAACTACGCAGTGCTAAAATGTTACTTATGGCATTTGTATCGTAAAGTACTATTTTTCCACTCTAATCTAAATAATGGGTTACTTTTTTCTTCTAGGTGTATTTAAGTACTTTTACGTACCAGCGGCCCGAAAGTAGCAGTTCCCGGCCGCTGCGCTAAACGGGATATTGCTATTTTCGGGCCCGGGGTACGTAAAATCGTATACTGGCCTATACCGGGAAAAAAGAAAGCCTCAGTGCACGTGCTAATCGACCTCGGCTTCGCCTCGGTCGCTTATTTCACGTGCCCTGGGACTTTTCTATTTTTCCCGGCCTAGGGCAGTAATATACTATTACTGCGAGTTGCAAAGATGACTTGTGGTAATAAGTCGAAACGTCAAGCGAATTAACAAAGAAATGAGTCTGGTGTCAGTCATTTGAACATTCAATATACCAGTTTTTTTATGTTTAAAAATTTTACAAATAAATTTTTGAGATTGTACGCATTTATTAATACAAAACTATTGAAGGGAGGTTCCGCAATCATGTTCACTGTTAAAATTGTACAATGTTTAACTAATCATCTCTCCAATGGCTTGCAAAGTTTCATCATTGTGCTTATGATAAAAAAATCAACTTCGAGTACAAGTCGGTCAAACGTTTGTGAGATTTTCCCATACCTTCTTACACAAACCCCGTGATACTTGAATGCAAAAAAAATTGCGATACCAAATTGATCATTGATAATTAAAAAATGCACGTGCAAACACAATGTATGATCTTTTCTTAACTTAGAACAGATGACTAGCTAGCGGAGATTAGTAGCACCGAATTACTCATTACACTTTTTTCTTTAAGTTTAGTCGCATCGTCTAATTGCGTAAAATTCGACCACCGAACGGTGATTATTACTATAAGTTCCAATAAATAGCGTAATTTATTTCACTTTTGCTCGGGCTGAACAACGGGCCTGCATACTTCTTTACGGTTAAGCGTAAGCACATTGTTCTGCCATCACTATAAAATTTGTTAATTTTTTTTTATTATGATCCGGACGTTATACTTACGGTGGACAATTCATAGGCAGATTTGCAGTTGAAATTAATAGCTGTACTGAAGTCACTAAAAAATTTAAGTCTTATGGAGTGAAAGCTTTATAAAAAGAAAAAAAATTTTTTCTAATTTGACAATTCTTTTTATTGTTCACAATGTTTTAATCGGAAATCCTGAACTTCTGAAGGTGTCTGTTATTAATATATTTATTTATTCTGACCAGCAACTAGAACCCGCAATTGAAAAAAATTTTTTGCATTGAATAGGCATTCCCTTATCCTAAATACAATAGTTGTCCATTATACTTTAAGGAACGTAAAATTACCAGAAACCCATAAATCAAAAAATTTTTAAATTTGCTGTTCGATTTATAAAATGCTGGAAACAAGATCACAGGTATTATTTTATTAATTTCCTGAGCATTATTTCGAAATTTCAAGATGGTCAAAAAAACTTTTTTTTTAATTATATGCTTTTGAAGAGTACATTAAAAAGTGAAAATCCAAAAAATATTAGCCTTCTAGGTCCAACTCTCTTGGATCTACAGGGTCTTAAGGTTGAATTTTCTTTTTCTGGTATTATTGTGCTTATAATTCTGATTTTCTGTGGGTGATATGAAAAAATTGTTGAATCGTGGTTTTTAATGTAAAATTGGATGTAGAATTCAAATAAGTAATTTAAAATCGTATTTACGACCTCAAAACCCCATAAAAGTTCTAAAATAAATGTGTTCGTCTCCTTCGATTAGGCCAATATTGTACTATGTTCATCGACTTATCCAAAACTCCTTTTACCTCAATTTTGGTCATCAGCAGACAAAAAAACTTCATTATTGAGCTAGATATAATTCAAGAAACATAGTTTTTCCCAGGCGGTACGACTGACAGCGATTTTGCTCTCTCTCACTAGATCTTCGAGAGATGATATATTTTATAGACCGGGAGATAGTGACCGATAATAGGTGCTGATTTTTCCACTTATGCCCTTGAAAAGTCTGAAAGATACATCGATAACAAGCTAAAAACGGAATATTACGCCGTATTAGCGTGGCGATATATTTTAAAGTACATATCGATTTGTAACAAATTTTGTCATTGTGTGCTGATTTTTTAACTTATGCCATTATGAAAAGATGATAGTTTGGCACTGATCGAGTCTTTATCTAGCTAGGCACCTAGTGTCCATTGGTGTAGATCGATATGGTCATAATGTAAGAAAAATCCACGATTGTGTGCTGATTTTTAAACTTATGCCAATGGAAGGGATGACATTTTGAAACTCATAGAATGCATGAAAAATAATGGCATGAGTGCCACTAGTAGATATAAAAATCTAGACTCTAAGAAAGTTGTACAATATTTCGGGTTAAACATTTTTTACATCTTTCGTAAAGTCTAGATTTTTCTATCTACTACTGGCACTTATGCTATTATTTTTTATGTATTCTATGAGTTTCAAAATGTCATCCCTTGCATTGACAAGTTTAAAAATCAGCACACAATCGTGGATTTTTCTTACATTATGACCATATCGATCTACACCAAAAGACACTAGGTGCTCTTATGCCTAGCTAGATAAAGACTCGATCAGTGCCAAACTATCATCTTTTCATAATGGCATAAGTTAAAAAATCAGCACACAATGACAAAATTTGTTACAAATCGATATGTACTTTAAAATATATCGCCACGCTAATACGGCATAATATTCCGTTTTTAGCTTGTTATCGATGTATCTTTCAGACTTTTCAAGGGCATAAGTGGAAAAATCAGCACCTATTATCGGTCACTATCCTTCAACCGCTCTGCCAGAATTCCCGATTCTAACCATCAGAGCCGGTTTGTGCAGAGGATTCCGAGAAAGCGGCGAGAAGGAGGGAGTATGCCGCCACTCAGCAGCATTGGAAAACATCAAGGCGCAGATGCATTGCTTCTATACAAGAAGGCGTCGCCAACAAAACACCTTTACCGCCTCGGGCTCGTATGGGCTATACTGGCGCACTGTCTTTACACAGCTGTCCACGGTCACTGCTTCTGACGATCTCATTTACGGCAGCTAAACTGGCAATGTCGATGTGTCCTGGTCCTGACGGCCTGACTGTGCGTCAACTGCGTGCCATCCCACTTCCAATCTTTGTCCGCATTCTCAATCTCATCTAGCTGAGTGAAAAATTACCCGTATGCCTTACTCATGCCAGAACGATCTTCATACCTAAGAAGGCCGGGTCTCCTGATACATCTGAGTACATACCGATCACTATAACCTCCTCTCTCGTGCGGTTTCCTTATGTTCATTAACATGGAACAGTGGGCTTTCTATTCTGGCATCGATGACTGTGGTGATAATGTCATCCTTCTCGATCTACTGTTTCGCAGCCTATATCAAACGGTCAAACCATCTAATATAGCCATTCTAGATCTGGCTAAGACATTCGATAGCGTAGAATATTTGGCCCTCATGATCTGTTCCAGATCAGTGCGGATCCTCGATGCTATGATTCATTACACAGGCACACAAAAAAAATCTTCAGTTCCAGGGACCGGACCCAGTGGAATTTATGTTTTTTGGGTCGCTGAATCCAAATCAGATCGATTTAAAGTCATTTGAAGGTAATTTAAAGGTCAAGTCATAAAAAAAGGTTGAAAAATCTGAAACATTTCCTTAATAGGTTTTCGAGAATGCTGAATTCAAATCTGAAGTCAGATGACCTCTATGACCTTACCTTTAAGGTCATTTGAAGGTCAAACTCAGAGAATTCTCTAAGATTGACCTTCAAATGCTAGGCGTCGAGTCAGTGTCCGTTCGAGGAGCTGTGGGTTCGAATCCTAGTGAGGGCATTCGAATTTTTCCGATTGCCATTCGGTGGGATGAGTACCCAATGTGCTCTGGCTGCCTCGGGGCTGGTTTTTCCTGGAGGAAGGAGGAGGAAGGTGTAGTGCATATGCACTTACGTATACACCCAAGTTTCCCTTGCTCCACAGGGCCTCGGGCCTGGGAAAATGTGAGACAGTAGGGAGGGGGTAGTAAGGATCTCTTCGGCGCGCGGGTTTCATTGCCTCCTGCAGGCCTTCTCATCGAAGAAGTGATAGAGAGGAAAAAAAAACAAGAGTCGAAACGTTGAGCAATCTCAAAAAATAGAGAAGTTTGTCTGTTGTCATTCATTGAAATTTAATTTGAAAAAATTCTATAATACGCAGACGTTCAATGAGAAGAAAGAATAATTAAGTAAATAAACAGTATTACAGTAAAGTCAGACACAATGTTTTTAAAAAATATTTTTGAAGAATATGGTAGATGAAGAATATGATAATAGTGGTAGGTAAGCTCAAGAAATTGAAAAAGTAAATGCGAAGAAAGATTTTTTATTGAAACTGAAAAGAGAAGGTATGTGGACCAACAAAGGACATCATGTTATGAATTTGCATTTTTATTCGGAGTGGTCTAGAAGAAAGAAGGCAGGGTTTTGCCAGGCTATCCAAAGATCGTTGTTCAATTTAATGCTTAAAGATATACACTTCCATTTGAATTTCTTAAATAGAAAAATGGACAGAATCTATGATGATCTGAGTAAGGTGATTTCAGTGCAGTGTATGGTTGAAATAAATAAGCATACTGAAAGTAAAATTTTTAGGCAGAAGGAAATATGTAGTAGACGGAATGATCTAAAGATACAGCGGTGGAAAAAAGAAAAACACAATGTAAGAAATAAAGAAATGATTTTAAATGGACATAAAGAGCTACCAGGGTTTAGTTATAATAAAGATCCGCAGTTCTGCGATCTGACCTATAAAGTAATTCCTAAAAATGTCCAAGATGTCTTACGACTTGGTAAGGGTTTTTAAAATCGGAATTTTGTTAATAAAAAAAACGCAAGTTTTTGAATTTATGAAAGATCTAGAGAAGAATATGGTATCTGTACCTGAAGAACAAAAAGAAGGAGTCAGATTAAAATTTGTGAATCAAGCGAAAAATTTTCTATCGAAAAATCATCAAACTCTTTAGAATGATAGGATTGTAGTAGATATGTATAAGGAAACAAAGGAGTTTATGAAGTCAAATACGGATATAATAGCTACACAAGCAGATAAAAGTAACTGTACTGTACTGATTGAGAAACAACAATATTTGAAAAAAGTAAAAAATGTGTTAAATGATGAAAAAACATGTAAAGTAGTGTCTTCAAACCCCATAAAGATGTTAAGAAACCGGATGTGCAACTTGATGAGAAATTGCACAAAGGACGAATACATTTCGGCTAAGCAAATAAACGTGATGAATACTATGTTTGCAAAGGCATATGGATTAATTAAGACACATAAGGCAGGTATTCCTGCACGGCTGGTTGTATTTTGTGTGGATTGTCCTGTGACTCAACTATCAGATTTTTATAAAAAAGTAGTAACTGTGGCGTTTAATAGGCTGGAACATGTTATAAAAAATAGCATGGATTTTAAAAGTAAAATTGAAAAAGTCAAAGTGCCGAAGCATCACATTATGGTGTCTTTAGACATAGTATCAATGTATCCGAGTATACCGATCGAACTGGTATTAAAAAGTATAAGGAATAGATGGGATGTTATTAAGAGTCATACTCAACTACCAATTAAGGAATTTTTAAAAGGGTTTGAGGTTCTGATGGACTCTTTGTATTTTCAGTTTGACCAAATTTTTTATAAACAAATAAATGGAATGCCCACTGGTTTATCGGTGTCACCGATAATATTGGATTTGGTAATACAAGATTTGGAAAAAGAATTTTTAAGTAGATACAAGAAATCTATTTCGTTTTATAGAGGATATGTAGATGACTCATTTGTGATAATGACAAAAAGTAAAGTAAAAATGTTGCTGGAGTTTTTGAATAACGCGTTTCTTGAAGGTTCAGAAAAAAAGTACACGATTGCTGGTGTTATGGCAACCCTGCGAAGACAGGGCAAGGTAGAAAATCGACTGTGAAAAAAAATTTTAAGTCAAAAAATCACGTTTTTTCTTTAATTCCAAAATAATTGATGTTAATATTTATTTATCGCAAAAATCACACCGGATTTTGAAAAAGCATACCCAAAAACCCCTGGATATGGATTTGCAAGTGAAGATTTTTTTACAATTTGAAATTCATGAACAAAATTGCACTTTTGTGCGTTGATGGATTAAATAAAAACAAAAATAAACCGAATACGTAGGGACAAACTTTCATATGAGTAGCATTGCCGTTATTTAAATGAAATTTATTAAGGAATCAGAAACTTAATTCGTTTTTTTTTAGGCTGAATTCATTTCCGTTTATATAATGTTACAGGTATCTATTCAAAATGACGTTTCAAGTATAGAAAGATTAAAGCATGCTCCCTCTACACTGTTAAACTTTTTCTCATTGCAATCGGGTTCAGACCAAATACCAAGTGTAAAAAGTCTTAGCTTACCTAGTGTTCTACTATTAGATAATAAATACTATAGTCATGTTAGTGATGAGGAAGGTGCTATTACTGGTAAACTTGATATAAGATTATTCAATGACACGTGTGAATCGTCAACTGATAAAAAAAATGTTTCTAAATGTCAAGGACAAGGTATAGTATACATTTTATTTTGTACTATTAAAAAAATATCTTTATCTTAAAATTTTCAAATGGATTGAAGTAATCGTCTGAAACCTTCAGTTTCATTATTTCCTCATTTTTCTCTTATTTTCGACGTGATGAATTCTACCAATAAAAAGTCTCAAATATCCTAATAATTTGATTGTAGATGTACAATTTATGTCATTTTCGAATTTTTCCACTAAATTGCAATAAAATAATCAAAAATCAATAAAAAATTAACACAGAAAAATCACCAATTATATCTTAATATAATTTTTTATTGAGATTTCTGTTCTAATATAGGACTATTTTATGAGTCGGACCAGTAAAATTTTGTGCGAGACATTGACTTTGAGAATTTTTTTCGAAATGTTTTGGTAAAAAACTCAAAGTATAAATACTATCAGAGATAATAATGTCAAGTAACTTAGTGAATTTTTATACATTTTTTCAACCACTTTTACTAACAAAATGGCGGCCATTAATTAAAATATTTATGCGAAGCATTCTTAATATTTAACGAGATATAAGATTAATATGATATGAGAAAAAGGAGACCTTCAGTGGAGCCTCACAGCCTTTCGTTTGCTCTAAAATTCAAGACAGGTGATCAAAAACATAACTCGCCAGAAAACGCAACAGAAAAAAATTAACCCATTAAGTCCGGGACGGACACATTTTTGATACTTTTTTGAACCATTGTACTTTTGCTGAAAATGGGGTCTGGAGAACTTGCGAGTAAGCATATTCTACGAAAAAATTTAATAAACTTTCCGAATCCGGTGTCAGATTTTCGATATAACAAACAGGTCAAAAATTATGGATGGTTTTATCCAAAAAACGTGATTTCGGAAAATAAATTTTTTCTTCTTTTCGAATTTTCACATGAAAATCTTTTAAATCCTAGCGTCTTCGGTACGAATAAAGTGTCTAAGGGTTCTTCTCTTAAAGTTATGATGGTTCTAATTAGTGAAGTATGATTTTAAGTACAAAAATGGCGACTGGAAAATTAAAATATATGGGCTAAGCCATAGTTAGCGTGATGGTCAAAAAAATTTTTTTCCATAATTATGTACTTTTGAAGAGTACATTGAAAAGTTAAAATCCTGCAAGTCGCAGCCTTCTAGGTCCATCCCTGTTGGATTTTCAGGTTCTTATAATTGAATTTTCTTTTTCCGGTGATATTCTGCTTGCATTTCTGATTTTCTGGAGTTAATATGAAAAAATAAATCCCGGACTTAAGGAGGTACCTCCGTCGAAGAATTACAAGACGGAACCAAACTAAATTACGAGAACGTGAACACTGTGAAAATTTGGTGCAATTTTTTTTTTTTTTTTTTTTTTTTTTTTTTTTTTATATTAAAGTGCTTTTACCTGGGAAGGCATCTGCACTTACTTTATTTAACAATTATAACTGGAAAATTACAATTTCATTACTTAGTTTCAGAGATATGAGTAAAACATTTTAACAATGTTTCTGATGCAAATGACGATAATTTTGGCATATCTCATAATTTACAAGACGGATTTGCGTAAACTTTCACTACATGAGTACTGTGCAAAATTAGTTGAAAACTATGTATGAATGAACATTCTAGTGATATTCAGTGCAAATCTCGGTCGACAGTAAACGAGCGACATAACCTGCATACAAAAGCTAACCAATGTAGTATGTGAGCAACGAGCAGACGCACCTGCCTAGGGACTTTTTAGTTAGGTTAGTTCTAGTTACTTTTACCATACGAGCGACTAAGAAAACTTGACTAGAGTAGTAGTCGGAGGTACCTCCTTAATGGGTTAACACGCAAAGTAAACGCAAAAGGTTCACGGAAAATGCTGTATCTCAGTGGGAAATCAAATTTTCAGAGTTTATAAAATGCAATGGAAAGGGTGAAAAAATCTTTACCAAAAATAGGATAAAATTTTTACAAATGATGAGATTTTTGGCTGGGGTACGGATCTCCTTAAGGAAGTATGACAATCGCTGACGGAGACGAGCGAGGGGTACTTATGTTCTCCATCTTCAAAAATCAGAACTGCCTACGGCAAAATAGCACCAAATTATAGGTTCACTTCAAAGCTCCACTACTAACCATCGTACCAACCTGTATTGCTTCAGTTCCGTCAATATATACGGAAGATATAGGTGATGGCTTACGGTGCGGTTCCTTTCACTAATTGTAAATTCTTTAGACCACCTGCACGTATTGCTCAGGCACAGTAAATATAATAATATAATGTATCGACAATAGCTAAAAGAATATGTGCGCATCGATAAGCAGCATAGGCATTCCACGTACACGCGGCTTACGTGTGAAGCGTATCTGCGGTGAACACAAGCACACTGTAACATCAGGAGATGTGGTTTAAGTAAATAATTATATGGATCTTAGTCTGGCTAGTGACAATGAGGAATTATAGGTATCTATTATATATTATAGGTATCTGAGTATTAGGTAGATGTTATTACTTGGTATATTCGCAGAACGACAATTTATGGGTTCATGGGCATTCATACATTTAAATACAATGATTGACTCACACTTAGGTTTACTCAACTAATTACAAATAAGATACGTAGGCCTGGCGGACGATTCTCGGCATTGACCTAGATGATTTCAACTGGCTCGGCTCGCTCGTATTCTCGTGGCTCAAGGTTGACTGCACTGCACTGCACTGAAAGCGAGTTTGCATAGCTATCGCACACACCCTGTGCTGCTGGCCATGCAGCACGAGGGCGTGGCTACCATGCGCAGTCTTTAGCGCGTGATCTTTGAGTACGCGCGCGGGTCAATTTTTAATGTAGTGCTACTTTTGTAACTCGCCATGTTCGGCGTAAATGGAGCTGGAAAAATAATCTTTATAACCATTTCAATAGATTTTTGTCATCGCTTTCCGATGGTGTCATTATTATTTATAGACTTTGAAGTTGATTTGATTTGTCAATAAGTATATCCCTTTCGATCTTGTTCGTAGCAATTGTGATCGAAAGATAATCTAATAACGAAAGTCTGTGCGAAATTTCAAGATGGAGACTCAAACGGTTCCAAAGTTATTAACAATTAAGTAGCGAAAAACGTGACGCGGCAGGCGATGGTTTGAATGAACTTTACATGCTTTTAGGTCTTTCGACAGCTTATAAATTATCTCTGATTTTCAACCGATGACCAAAATTGTTCAGTTGTATTTTGATGTATCGATGAACATATTGCAATATTTGCCTAATCAATGGAGACGAACAAATTAATTTTTTGACATTTAAGCCTTTTCGCATTTTTAATGGGGTTTAAGGTTATAAATATGAATTTTTGACAGCAAATCTGAATTCCTTGTCATATGTTACATCAAAAGTTATGATTCAACAATTTTGTCATTCCACCCCAAAAAACAGAAAACAATTTGAAAAATGAAAATTCAACTTTGAACTCCTATAGATCCAAGAGAGATGGACCTAGAGAACTGAAATTTTCAATGTACTCTTCAAAAGTACATAGTTTCTGTTGTATTTTTTGAACTATCAACTTTTTTATAATAATACCCATATACATAATAACGTGCAGTGTAGTTACTCTAACATAATAGTCCACGACGTAGCACTTGGGTTACTTAGCATGCTCGTTTTCCAATAGTTTCATGGTTTTGCAAAAGCAAAATATTCCGCTTGATGTATACTTCACATAAACGTTATTTGGTTATTTTGCGTTACGTTATTTTTCAAAAGTGATTGTTTTCGTAGGCAGCGGCGATTTATGTTTAACTCAAGTATAAACTCTTGGGTTATTTTTGAGATACAGTATAAATTTTTGGGGGTTTTGGGTTACTTGGGGTTCCTTTTTACGTTTTTACTGAGTATTTTTTTTGAGGGTAAGTTGTCGCAAGGTCAAGTTATCAGGGTCGAGACGTCGCGTATTCGAATTTTCTAAGGGCGAATTAGCGAATTAATTGATTTTTTTGCTTACTGACTTTTTCAATAGGATTTTTTCTCAGCTTTCCAGTGCCGTAATCAGAATTTTTAAATTTAAATTTTATCGAGAGGTACAGCCTATTTAGTACCGATACTTTCATGATTATTACAGCAAAAATTAATAAAACGACTCAAAAAAAACATTGCCGTTCTTTCACGAATCTCCGGACTTTCATAAGTCGGTAACGCCATCTATTGGTACTCGTTTTTTTCTTTGATTAGAATATATCCAGCAGAAATTTGTTTGTTTACATGGCTATAGGTGTACAGTAACGCCACCACTCGCAGCACGTGGCTTTCGGCATATCTTCTGTCTCTCTCAGCTTCGTGCGCGAGCCCGGATCAAATGTCAACAACAGTCTGCTGACTGCTTCTTGATTTTCCAATGGCTAATAATTACATTTTTTTTTGAAAGTGAAAAAAGTATATGTAGAGTGCAATTACATCTTTGCAACCCAATATAGTGTTTCATAATGAAGCTATGGAGAAGTTTCAATAGCTTTTTATGAAAATGTGACATTTTTAGCAGTTCAAATTCAAGAAATATAGCTGTACATATGTAAATTGACATATATACATCAGTGTATATGTATGTCACTGTACTTTATGTATGCCTTGCTGAAAAAAATCACCTGAAAAATCAGCCGAAAAATCAGCTGAGAAATCAGCTGAAAAATCACGCCAAAATCAGCTGATTTTTTCGAAAATTGGAAAACGTTCATAGATGACATCACTGCGGCCATTTCGAAAGACAAAATAAGATTTTATATTTTTTTATGGTAATTTTATAATTTTTTGGACTTCATGAGAAAGTTAGGATGGATTTATGAAGGATTGTTAACACAATTTATAAATAATATATTTTTATATTTCCATTAATATATTTTCATACATTAATTCTTATTTTATATGTTTATAGATTTATTTATTACATATTGCATATTAATGTTTATAGTTCAAAATGAAAATTGAAACAAAGTATTTACTCTTGAAGAATACATTGGAAAATGAAAATCCTGAAAATGTCAGCCCTCTAGGTCCATCCCTTATAGATTTACAGGGTCTCAAAGTTGAAATTCGATTTTTCAAATTTTATTTTGATTTCCTGCAGTGAAAATGAAAAAATTTATGAAACATGATTTTCAATGTAAAACTTGATCAGGAATTCAAATTTGTCGTCAAAAATCATATTCATAAGCTTCTCCTCGATTAAAAAGTGATAATAGCATAAAAATCAATAATACATGTGTTCTTCTCCAGCGATTATGCCAATATTGTAATATGTTCATCAGTACATCAAAATACAACTTCTGATGAATTTTCAACCGACGATCAAAACTTATAAGAAGTTGAATTTTGGTGTATCAATGAACATATTACAATATTAGCTTAATCTGTGGAGCTGAACAAATTTATTTTTTGACTTTTATGGTGTTTCCATTTTATAATGAGCCAAAAGATTATAAATATGATTTTTGACAACAAATCTGAATTTCTCATGTTTCAATTTCACTTTTGGAACTATCAAAACTTTTATGATATGACCTAGTAATTTTTTATATTAGGCTGTAAAAATTAATGAAATTATTTTCTGAAAAACAGGCATAACAGTCTATTTGAATAACCCATTAAAAGTGCTTTTCCCAGTCATATATATAAAAACAGTTAAATGAAATGTTATGAGACCAAAGACCTTTAACGCCAAGCATTTCATACACTTAAGGAACTAGTTGTCAGCTTCCAAGTGATGACATCAATCTACTTGGTTCTATGAGGTTCTATTTTGCGGCGTTGCTATTGGCACGACCACATTTGTTGGCCGCTAGTGATTTTTGTTCCGTTCCTTATTTAAGATTGGATCTAGTAACTTACATCTATGCGCTTATTTTCAAAATAATCATCTAAATTGACTCCTACACTTTCATATTTTTTTATTGTAAGGCTTGTATCGATTTTTTAAGGCGCCCCCCCCCCCCCCNCCCCCCCCCCCCTCCTCCCGGTTCCTTATAAGTAAACTAGGCTTTATTGCAATTGACGTTGGTTTGTCAATAATAGTTAGTGATATAAGTTATTTTTTAATATTTTATTGAGAATGAAAGTTACAATTATACGTTAACAACTCAATTTTGTTCACAACAATGTTTGTTCATGTAACTTTACAATGCTTAAATAAATTTGAAATTTTGAAAAAACAAACACAAAATGTTCAGAGGAAATACAACAAAACAAAAATATTTCCATTATTTTTTAGTTTAAATTAAGTATTTAAAGAATTGTCATAAAAAAGTATTAATATGATTACATGCACTCATGGCAAAAAAATATTTTTTTGGTTTTTTCTTTAAACCTGTACATATTTAGTGTTGCCATTTCATGCAGTCATCGCAGCTAATTGCTTCTGTATTATCTATCAAATTGTCGTTGCGTTTGGAGCAAATACATTGAACGTTCTTTTCGTTGTTTTTAACTACTGATCTGAGGCGATTGATATCTTTTTAATGGACAAAGAATCCAATTTTTAAACATTTTCAAGAACTTTTATCGATTGGGATGTTTACACAAAAAATCCCTATCTTAGATTATATAAATCTTCCAAATTTGTTGATCTCACGCGGATATTGAACTTCTTACCTAAGTTGTCAAAGCTTCGCTTTCCTCATCGATGTACCGAAAAAATTTATGAATTTTCCTTCATTTCCAAGCCGTCAAATGCGTTTTATTCAATACCTTTTAAATTATAAAATCTTTTTACTTTTTTGCATTGTTTGTTTATTCTATTATCCCGAGTTTGGCATGTCATATTATCCGTTAATAGTTCTAATTGTAAGACCAGAAAATTTAATTAAAAGCGATTCATTATTACATTTTTACGACCATCTAACGTAAATACGTTAGTGGTCGTGTCTTTAGCAACGGCCTTTCTTTTGTATGTTGGACCATTAGCAACAGTCGCTACTTCAAATTAAGCATCAGATCAACTTTAACTACTGGCACATATAATAAAGTACATATGATTTATTGAAAGTGATGAAAAATTGATAATAAATCATATTTAATTGTACGTACCAAACGGTTTAGTTTGTCTGGTGCATAGTTTGAAGTTTCAATTGCAGTCAGTGGTCCAACGAAGAAAATGAAAACTTCCAGAACTAAATTGACTGATGCAAACAATGGGCAATTAACGACAGTTAACTTAAGGGCACACACCTGTGTTAACCTCTATGAATGAAAAAACATGAAAATAATAAGTTATTACAATAATTTATTGTTTTTGATGTAAATTTGTTGGTGTTTTTACAAGACTTTTTACTTCGAAAAAGATGACTCTAATACCTAAAATCATTTAAGTCATAGCAGAGATTTCAGTATACTGATTTATGACTTTTCAGTTCTGTGCCGCATGATCCAGAATGTAATTTTTGACCGATTGGAACCTATGAGGTCTTAAAAGCTTTGTAATAAAATTCTCTACCACGTAGGTGGAGCAGAATTTTGATAAAATTATTTTTCCACTCTGCCAGTCTCCAAATACAATAATAAGTGTTGATAAAATAGTTATTTCAGGCATTTTTTTGCATTTCAGTGTGCAAGAAATTTCTTAAGCCCTATTTCAAAAATCTGCCCCACTCAAGTGGTAGAAAATTTTATTACAAAGCTTTTAAGACCTCCTAGGTCCAAATTGGTCAAAAATTGCATTCAGGGTCATATTATCAGTATACTGAAATCTCTGCTATGACTAGAATGATTTTAGGTATTAAAGTCATCTTTTTTAAAGTAAAAACTCTTGTAAAAACACAAACATAAACAACTTTATGTCAAAAACAATAAATTATTATAATAACTTTTGGTTTAATGTTTTTTTATTCATAGGATTTGACACAGGTGTGTTCCCTTAAAAGAGTCAAATGCCTAGCGACAAAGGCCTACATTTTTATATCATTATATTTAACTGTTTTTATGTACGTAATTACTTAACCTTTGACACGTTGAAAACAGTTTTTATGCCTGTTTTTCAAAATTTTCAATTTTTGAGTTTTCCTACTGATAAACTATAAATTAATATAAAATGATAACCACTTTGCAATTAGAGCACTCAAAGGCACATGTAACATCATCAACACTCAAATTAATTGAACTGCACACAGTAACTTACATCTTGTTTTCACAAAGCTAACTTCAAAAACAAACTTCATCTCATGAAACCGGATGACAAAGTTTAACCTCGTAGTCGATGTAGCATCTGAAACATAAAATGTAGCACAAAATATCACTTCTTAGTCAGTAAATATTTATATATTTTTAATGAAATGTAACAGTTTTAATAACAATAAGGTTATTTTGTTTAAAAGAGTTTAGAAGTATTTTGTTAAAAAGGTTACTTATCTGATGAAGTCGCTGAACAGTTCTGCTGCGGTACTGGTCTGCTAATGCTGCTGCTGCTGCTACCGCTGCTGCTGCTGCTGCCGTATGCAGTCACTTTCTATTATAGTGAAAGAGACACAAAGAGACAAGTCTGAATGTGTAGTCCACTTCAAACCTATCGTGTAAACTTTCAACGCAGACTTGCAGATCTATAAGGGATAGACCTAGAGGGCTGACATTTTCAGGATTTTCATTTTCCAATGTATTCTTCAAGAGTAAATACTTTGTTTCAATTTTCATTTTGAACTATCAACATTAATATGCAATATGTAATAAATAAATCTATAATCATATAAAATAAAAATTAATATATGAAAATAAATTAATGAAAATATAAGAATATATTATTTATAAATTATGTGGTTGAACTTATTTGATTCTAACTATCCTTCAGAAATCCATCCTAACTTTCTCATAAAGTCCAAAAAATTATAAAATTACCATAAAAAAATATAAAATCTTATTTTGTCTTTCGAAATGGCCGCAGTGATGTCATCTACGAACGTTTTCCAATTTTTGAAAAAATCAGCTAAAATTTTGGCGTGATTTTTCAGCTGATTTCTCAGCTGATTTTTCGGCTGATTTTTCAGGTGATTTTTTTCAACAGGGTGTGTATATGACTGTATCATATACAGGGTAAGACAAAAGTATGGAAACCCCTGGAAATATCGCAGAATATTTGTTAAAAAAATCAAAGACCTCATATCCGACGTATTTTTTGACGAGAAATCCGATGGTGACCTTGAATTTGACCTTGAACGTAACCTTGAAGTCCCAGCGACCCAAATATCGATTTTTCAAATGAATACCCCCAATTTTTATTGCAGATTTGAAAAGAGCGGAAAATTTTACGTTGAAACATGCATTTTGTTTTTTTTTTGTCAAGGTCATTTTAAGGGCGTCACAGACGCAAATAAAACCCCAATTGAACTTAAAATTAAGTTCAAGGAAGGGTTTTTTTTCTAACTGTACCACCTCTAAAATGACCTTAAAAAAAACAAAATGCATAGTTAAACGTGAAATTTTTCACCCTTTTCAAATCTGTTATGAAAAATGGGGGTCACCGTTCGAATAATCGATTTTTGGTTCACCGTAGCGTATAAGTTATGTTCAAGGTCAAATTCAAGGTCACCATTGAAAATAGCGGAAAATTTTACGTAAAAATATGTATTTTTTTTTTTTAAGTCATTTTGGAGGCAGTACAATTAGAAAAAAAACCCTTACTTCAACTTAATTTTAGGATCAATTGGGGTTTTATTTGCGTCTACAACGCCCTTAAAATGACCTTGGAAAAAAAACAACCAAAAATTTTGTGCTCTTTTCAAATCTGCAATAAAAAATGGGGATTCCATTTGAAAAATCGATTTTTGGGTCGCTGGAGCTTGAAGGTTATGTTCAAGGTCAAATTCAAGGTCACCATCGGATTCCTCGTCGAAAAATACGTCGGATATGAGGACTTTGATTTTTTTTTAACGAATAATCTGCGATATTTCCAGGAGTTTCCATACTTTTGTCGCACCCTGTATATTATTGTATATTGTATGTGATAAACAAGATTAGTGATAATTGATTTTGAGTGATTTTATTTCCAACTATAGATCCAGTGATTAATGTTTTATGAATGTGAGTGAATATGTACAGGACTGAGTTCAAGTTCTAATGTGAGTGTGCATATTTGTGTGAAAGTTGATTTAGACATAATAAACTTAGTTACGAGTTTCCACATGAAACCAATATTAACGTATACTAACATTTTAGAACAACTTATAAAATGTAGTAATGAAATTGGCGCATTTGGCTTTGTGTGGCTGTCTGGGATAATTGAAAAGTATCCTTGTAAGTCCCATATGTTGAAAATTTATATTGAATAGCTGTTTTTCTATCGCTCAAAAAGTTTTAAACAGTTTCAGTGATATAAAAGTTTTATTATTACATATATTGGGGTATTTATGGTTTTTCCTACTCTGGGGAAGTTATATTACATCTTAAAATTGCTCTGTTGCCGTAACTTTCCATGTGATCCGTTTGAGCAAATAAGTCAAAATTTTCAGAGGTTGTTCTACATAAGAACAAGCGCAAACACTATTATAGTTATTGGACCAAATTTACACTTTTTTCAGACCATATCCTAGCACAATCTGTCATTTTATCATATTATATTAATGAATGAAAGTGTATATATGGCTGTAAAATTGTGTATAATTAATTAAAATATCTTAAAGTACTTGCGTTTGTAACCACACCTTTACTGAACAAAATGACCATGATTGAATCATCGGTTCTAGCTGGATCCTTCGGTACAGGTATACCTCTCAAGCCTGTGGGCTTGCTTCATCAAGGAGGGTTCGATGGTGACTGGGACCTCAATTTTCATATTCCAAAGTGAAAAACCTGAAAAAAGTGAAAAAACAGAGTTTTCTCTGTATAGTCCAAAAAAAATTTTTTCTTTATTTTTTCTTTATTAATGTTTTTTTTATAAATGTAGGTTTAAGGTACCTTTCTCCCCTTAAGGTATTATGAAGATCATTGAAAGGTCAAATAAACTGAATTTCCTGTATAACTATACAGACTAGTTCCCGGAAAACGGTGGAGATTTTAGCAACGATCAAGAAGAATGGTTTTATTAAGACATAAAACATATGGAGCAGTGATATCAAGGTAGATAGTATTTGCGATGATGGATGATTACTGCTGGATGTTGAAGAGACAGAGCCAACATAGAGACATTAAACGCAAACGGTATTCTTTACGCCGATCGTTTGAAGGAAAAAAAGTTGCGTTAAAATTAAGAATACTTCATAAATTTTTGTCCTTTTTTTATTATTTTAACTTTTAAATGACCTCAATCTTGACTTACTATAGGTCACTCAATAAAAAAGCTGAATTCGTCAGCTCCAAAAACCTATACACAATTTTTTCCCGTTATTTTATCTCGTTCGCTAGATTTACCCTTAAAATGACCTTTTCATCGCCTTAAGTTGATCTTCAAATGACCTTGAAGGTGAGAGTATAAAGGTTATCTGACTGTAGATTTGAATTTAGCACACTCAAAAACTTGTATAGGAGTTTTTTCGATTTTTT
Organism: Trichogramma pretiosum; assembly: GCF_000599845.2. NCBI lineage: Eukaryota > Metazoa > Arthropoda > Insecta > Hymenoptera > Trichogrammatidae > Trichogramma > Trichogramma pretiosum. The sequence continues at coordinate 1,152,647 of NW_019641228.1, read as the reverse complement.
TAACCTTTTTTTTTAATGATTTGACCTTTAAATGACCTTCGAATGACCTTAAATTGATTTGATTTAGAAAAACCAACACCGGATTCGGATTCAGCGACCCCAAAAACATCTAGTCCGCTAGGTCCAGTCTCTAGAACTGAAGATTTTTTCTGTGCCTGTGTCATTCATCATATAATACTCATGATGATCTTTTTAATAATTTAATAACTGGACACTGTGAATATAAAAACGGAATAGCTCAAAACTGCCTTTAAGATGATTGGTTTTAAAACCATATCAAAGTTTTATTACTAACTCAAACGATTGCGAAAACAAACTATCCCATGGGAAGAACCTAATTTATTTTCTGTACTTAAAAATAAGAGATCTAAATTAAATTCAAAGAGTAAAAATTTTTGTTTCTGTCCAGGTTCAACTTTTTCTTCAGCAATTGCTAGTAAAAAAGAGGATTTTATCGACTTTACTCCAGCACTTAGACGTCATCGTCAGCTTAAAAAACATGGTGACATCAAAAACACTTTTACAAACATAAAATCAAATCAGATTCCATCACCGTCGGTTTTTCCAATGGTAGATCGCGGGGTTCCAACGTTATTACTTGGTGAATTAACCAATAAAGAACATGGAAAAAATGAAGAAGATTCATCTGATAGTGACGTACAACAATTTCCTCCTCCTCCGCCTAATTTTTCTACATTAATAACGACTGAGAATAATGCCAGGTAATACATTTTTAAAAACAAATATTTTCGGTAATAAGACGCCTATAAAACATAATTTTTAAGCTTTAAATCGATTCAAAAAGTGTTAAAATAGTACTTTACGATACAAGTGTCATAAGTAACACCTTTTGGCACGGCGTAGTTTAGGGCCCGAGCGCAGCGTGGGTCCTAATAGCTGAGCAGAAAAGTGTCCCCATGGCACGAGTATCGTACAACATTTTATAGCACTGTGTTAAGTTCACATTTATGCCCCCTATTCCGAGTCATGAGTCGCACTTTCTGGTAGCGCGAAGTGAGGTTAGCGCAAGAGCGTATGCGAGTTTTTTTATTTAATTTTTTTTTATTAAATCAATTAAAACATTTGAAAGTGCTTGCGTTTGTTACCAGACAGCTTCTGAACAAAATGACATCACTCTTATTTTGATTGGCTCATGGGTTCTAGCTGGATTCTACGACACAGGTGTACCTCTCAGGACTATGTGCTTGTTTCATCGAGCAGGTACCTGTGGTGACTGGGACCTCAATTGGCATATTCCAGAGTGAAAAACATTTAAAAAAGAGTGAAAAAACAGAGTATTCTCTGTATAGTTAAAAAAAAATGTTGTCTTCCTTTTTAATGAATATTTTTAAAATGCAGGTTTAAGGTACCTTTCTCCCCTTAAGGAGGCTCTAGCTAAATTGAAAAAATCTTTAGACCGGAGTGAAATTTTAACCACCGATAGTTCATGAAATTACAAGATTTTTGTTTAAAAAAAAATTGGGGGTTTCCATGCCTGAAAATGGCTGTTTTTGGTGATTTTAGGCATTTTGGGCCTATTTTGGACCTTTTTTGCATGTTTTTCGCCACACATTGTTGTCTACATTGCGTTAAACTTTAAGACCCATTACAAAACTTTATCAGGCAGTAGTTGACATCTTTGGGAAGCTTTTTACATAGTTTAGGAAATGAAAGTCCGGTTCGAACTCGATTAGATTTCATCATTTATGTTCCTTTGGAAGTTTTTTTGCTTTACACTTACCTAGATTGTTCCAATCACTTTGGCATATTTTTTTTCTGAAAATTTGGACAATTTTCAACAAAAAAGTTGCTGGGCACTTTTACTTTTGAATCATTCTACCCTAATCCAGGAATTATTTGAATATTTGTGATTTTTCATGAATTTCAAAAAAACCCTAAAATGGCCAACTTCGGGCCTCTGAAAAAGAGTGATAGATGGTCCCAAAAATTCTAATAAAATTTGGGGACATTTCTGACATCGGGAACAGCAAGTTTTTCATATTTGCAAAAAAAAAAATTTTTTGGCCATTCGATTTCACAGAGAATCGGCCATATGTATTTGGACCGCGGGATACCTCATGAGGCTCAGGTAAAGCATAATATACAGAGAACAATAGTGTACAGATATTTACAACCAATAATAGTATACATATTAGCTATTAAGTAAGCCGTGAATATACAAAACACGATGGCAAATAACAATGAACTCTAGGTTTAAGAGATAAAATTAATGCATGGCATGATAGCCATACGAGGCACGCTCTCTCTCTCTCTCTCTCTCTTTCTCTATGGCCAAAAAACTAGGTCGTTCACTAGTGGAGGTGGAATCGGGGAAATGTTCTTAAAATGGCAGCGAACAATCCAGTCCGCCTTGTCGAGACAATACAAGTGGTTGTGGAGCAGCACCCGATAATCAATTGATGTGTTGGTGACGTTGATTTGAAATGGGAGTGAATTAATAATGCGTGAGGTTGAAATGAAAAATGAGTTATGTAGCGATGATGCCGACAGCAGCGACGCCTGCCGACGCAATGAATAGCAAACCTGACGATCAGGAGAGAGTCTGAAGAGATTACGAAGCAAGCTAACTTCACCGCTCCGCAGAGTGTTGAGTGCAAGCAGGACGAGCAGGTATTGGCGACGTGACTTATAGCCAACCCAGAGCCAAAGAATTTTCAAGCGATTCGATAGGTGCTATGAGGAGTTTGTCGCAGCTTGAGGATGCTCAGCACAGCATACAGTTGATCTGAATCGATCATCATCTGCGATGGGGCAACTGTGAGCTAGCTTCTGTAAGCGAGGAAATCAAGTGCGAGGTTGATGCAATAAAAGCTCAGATTTCCACTTCAACTGAAACTGCTCCATTATCAACGTCTACACCGGAGATTATTGAGGATTCGTGTGAGATCAGGTTCGGCGGTATACTTCGCGAGGTTGATGCTACTTCCACTGAAATGGCAGCAAGAATCTTAAGAGCAATGGGATGGCCCGATTCGAGATTCATATTGTCCGAGTGCGTGAGTGGATCGACCGACCTGCTTCTGTACGTCCGACCACACGGCAAATTGTAGTACAATTCTCTAGCTCGTTAATACGAGAGCAGTTGATTTCTTCTTCACCTGGACTGCGTGAGCTCTCTTTAGAACAACTATTCGGAGTCGGAGGTGAATGGACGCATTTATGCTAGGTTAGTGGAGAACTATCGAAACTGCACGCATAATCATTGCTCCCGTCCATTCATGCGCAGATTCAACGTATTGGTACGGCCCGCGCCTAGTCAACCGGCAATTCATGTGCACTTAGAAAAGGATTACAAGTTACGCAACATTTCTTGCAGGCCTGATACCAACCATCAAAGAGCACCAATACAAGGTGGCACACCGCTGACTACCGGCCCTTGACTATGAGACTCGCGTTGCATGCACATTTATCATCAATTTTTTTCCAACTCCTATAATTACTTTATTCTCTGCTTTGCTTATTACAATTATTTTTTTCTCTGTTCTATTCAATGCTGCTGACTTTTTTGTTTTTCTTGATTATAAATAGCCCAGATTCATATACTACTCTTCGTTTTAAAGCGGTCACCTATCACCTCATTTATCAATCATTTTTCCGAAACTCATAACCTTTTTAATTTCCTGTCCTTTTCTAATCCTTTTCACTCCCTTCTCCTCGCAGCACGATTGGACCGGGTGGCTCCAGTGGTATAGGCTGGAGGGCTTGTGCCTTCTTCTCCACAGCGTACTGACAACACGAAATTGAGAGAAAATCAGTGCCAAGCGCTGTTATTCTCTAACACTTTTGCTCTTGTACTTCTATAATATATTGTAACGGGGAATGCCTTGCAGAAGAGCCGGCTAGCTCGTGCCACACGAGAATATGATCGCAAACCCGCGTTGCACAATACAACTCGTCGATACCTTGCTTCGACGAGCTCTGGTGATGATCCCGCGTACAGATGCTCGACGAGCCGTTGCTCGTCGAGTAATCGCCTTGCTGAAATGGGTTGAAATAGGCAACACGAAATAAATAATCAGTCGCGAATTAATAAAATGAAATAAAGCGATTTATTCGCATGAAAATTAATTAGTAATAATTCGATTAAATTAGGGCCGCACGCACGCTCGCAATGAATACAATAGATACTCGGTCGCTTACTCGTCGCTGACAAAGTCGTCTGCAGGATCCACTCGCACAGGGTCGTCGCTCGAGGTGGATCCGCGTTGGTTCGCTCGCACGCAAAGTTCACAAACACAGTTTGACGCTCGGACACGAAGTGAGGGTTCACGCGCTACGACGATCGATCGTAGGTCCCTCGATTATTTATTATCGTCTGCTCGTCGTACTTACTGTACGACGAGCCGCGCAAGTTACTTTTCTGTAAATTCAAATCCGCGCTCACGACTTAACGCGCGAATTATAATTCCGCGTTACAATATATAGATTCAAGTTTAATTACATCTTTTAATTGCTGTTGGGTAAAATATAGTTTTATCCAAGGCCTTAAGAAACTAGTAATGAATTAATCAACCAATCTATCTCTCGTGAGCTCGCTGGATTTTCTTTACTAGAATACTCACGGATGGCCTATCACGGCTGCCAGAATGCTGCGGTACAATTTATGGGGTTCGTGCAGGTTTTCCCAGATTCAAGTACATCTCTCCATCCTACTTTAAGCTACGAACCCTCAAACTTAATGAACGCTGCAGTCTTCCTATTATTTGGTTGTTGACCGCCGTTTTAAAAATTGGAGCAACGGCTTACCTTGAGGCCTGACTCTCCTTCGAATCAGACAACGCCGGTCAAGGTAGCCAGAGATCGGAGCTCGACTTGTCCATACTCTTAGCCCGGCTTAGTTCCTGAACACTTTCTTCATACACGTTCCTAATCTGTGGAACGATATTACTAAGTTGTTGCTACGTTAGAACCAGGGTTGTAAAAGATTGAATGAATTTCTAATCTAAATCCAGTTAAATTTACGAATCAATTGTAATTTTTGAATTAAAATAAATTTAATTCATAAATAAAATTTATTCGTGAATTAAACTTGATTTAAATCTTTCATGATTTAAATCGAATTTCATGTCTCCAGTTAACATAAGTTGTTTATGCTTCAGTTAGTAAAAAAAGCCTAGCGTGGACTTCTCGAGTACATTATAATTCTTTTGGTCTCTGTAGGACCCAAAGAACTATAATCTAGGTGAATCTAAGAGGTAGATATAGTGAATTTTTCTAGGCCGTTTTGGTTTATCCGGGATTTTCAGGTCCCAAGAAATTAAAATGAAAATTGGAGCGAACTTCTCCAGGATGTTATTGTTCTTTTGGGTTAATATATTGTTGAAGGATCGATGAGATAATAAAAATAAAATAATTGCCACAAATACTTCAAATGTTTATCGCAAATCCTTTATTATGAAAATAAATAAATTGGCTCGATACCTGGAGAAGCTCAAAAGGATTAAAACTCCCTGGAGAACCCCACTATGTACCTCTATAACTCACCTGGGGCCCGAGCGACCCAAAAGAAACATAACATCTTGGAGAAGTCCGCTTTGATCGATTTCAATCTCCTGGAGCTAAAAAGCCTAAAGGAGCTATAACGGACTGAAGTACGAAAAGTTTACTCTTGTCTATTTTTAATACTTGGAGCATGAACAACCCAAAGAAACTGCATGCATGAAATTTGATTTAAGGGGACCGACCTGTGTTAAAAGCTTAAATTCAAAAAATAGCTATATAAATCGAGAAATAGTGGACATTTTTTTTGTGATAGTAAAATATTTTCATTAGACACCTGATTGACCAAAAAAAAAGTCTACCCTAGCTCTGAAATGCCAATTACGCCTTTTTTTCATAATACTAAATATTATAATAGGATTCACTTGCCACGCGATTCTGACGTGAGCTCTTCATCAATATTGATCTATGGGGTCTCAAAATCTTCAGAAAAGTACCCTCATCCACTTAAGGGGACATTCCCATTTGCAAATTGTAAAAAAAAATCACTTTCTTAATATTTTTTTTTAAACTATAATTTTTATTCATTACGGACCTTTTAGGTATTGTTCCTTACATATTAAACAACAAAAAAATTTTTTTATGGGACTTAAGACCCATTTTGTTAGCTGCAGATGAAATCTGCTGAAATCCGAGTTTCGGCTCTTGCCAGCGATTGAGAAAAAAATACTAGTCCGATCTTTACGTTTAATATCTCGTTTTAAGCGTTACAACTTTCTCTAGAAGACAAACCTCTAAAAAATTCATATTCTCAATTTTTTCGATTTTGGCATGAGTTTTTCTAAAAAAATGCTCTTTTCGGTGGTTATGGGGGTGAATTCACCCCCGTGAAAAAAAATGGGCATGATTTTTTCAACTTTTTAGAGATTTGTCTTCTAGAGAAAGTTGAAACGATTAAAACGAGATATTAAACGTAAAGATCGGACTAGTAGTTTTTTCTGAAACACGGATTTCAGCAGATTCCATCTACAGCCAACAAAATGGGTCTTAAGTCCCATAAAACAATTTTTTTGTAGTTTAATATGTAAGGAACAATACCTAAAAGGTCCGGAATGAATAAAAATAATAGTTTTCAAAAAAAAAAAAAAATTTAAAAGTGATTTTTTTACAATTTGCAATGGGAATGTCCCCTTAAGCGGAGCAGAATTTGAAAAGAAGTTTGTTTCTCTTCCAAGAACTTAAATATGTCTTCTAGGATTGATAAAATACTAATTTTCTTAAAAATTGGCACATTTTGACGTGTATATAAAGTTGTACGCAATTTTTCAAAATTCTGCTCCGCTTAGGTGGATGAGGGTACTTTTCTGAAGATTTTGAGACCCCATTGATCAATTTTGATGAAAAACTCTTTTCAAGATCATGTGGCAAATGATTTATAACACAATATTTCGTCTTATGAAAAAGAGATGTAATTGGTATTTCAGAGCTTGGGTAGAAGTTTTTTTTGTCAATCTGGTGTAGAATGAACATATTTAACTATCACAAAAAATAATTTCCACTATTTCGATTTATATAGCTATTTTTTGCTGAAGCTGAATTTAAGCTTTTAACGCAGGACGGTCCCCTTAAATCATAAAAGATTAAAATCAAGTTTAATTCATGATTCGATTTGATTCGTGAATTAAAATCATTTTAATTCATAAATAAATTGGAATAATGATTTATGGAGTTTTTAAATTGATTTTTTCAACCCTAGTTAGAACATTAATTAAAATGAATTTCAAATATCAAATAATAATTTTCTTATTCCTGGTTTTGATAATTCATATAAAAGCATATGTAAGATTTATCAAGATATTTTGATAGTAATTGTAATATTACGTCTTTAGAATGAATTACATTTTCATACGACTTTTATGTACCTATGGAAATTATTTAAATGTATAGAATTTATTAACAAGTAGGTAAAATATTTCATAGCAATGCGTGGCATAAGTTCATGTTTATGCCACGCTTTTCGGTGGTTTTAATAGTCTCGTAGTTTCTCTTAAGTATGTCGAAGTAAAACTAGTGTTTTAGTTTATTAATAGCACCGGTACTATCAAGTATCGAAGTTGAATCCTTACCTAATCTGATGTATTTTCAAAAGTCATTATTGATAAAAAGAATTGCAGTGAAACTAAATTCTTTATTAGCCCTTATAAAAATTTCCAATAGGATCCCGCGAAATTCCTATTGGAATCCTATAGGACTCCTGTAGGAATTTCGCGAGATCCTATAGGAAATTTTTATAAGGGAGGAGTTTGAAATTTTTCAAATAAATGTGCATTTAAAAACAGTGACAGCAATCCTTTTTGCACGAGAATTACTGTCGGAAAAATATTCAACATTATTAAGATTAATGTGATTTCTATGGTTTATTTGCTCCAGTTTAACTTTTGTAAATCTATTAAAAATAATTCAGGACAAGAATTCAACCGCAATAGTCCCCTCACAATCTCCAAATTTTCGACATGGTAACATTTATGGGACAGCAGAATTTCCATCAACCAAATTATAAATCATATTGATTTTTAATTATTCTGGATGATTCGAGTTGAAATATAGAAACAACCTAAGGAAGATACTTTCTAGTGTCAGTTAATAATGATAATATTGTTGTCAATAGTATTATTTGACTAAGGGGCGTTTTCACAAAGCGTTACTGACGGTCAGGATTGAACAGCTGATTTGCCTGTAGGCATAACAAACCAAGTTTCCATATACTTTATATGTTAAGTCGATTAATTTGACTGTAAATTACAAATAAATGAGATGCCCTGAAAATTCATAAAAAAAATATGTCGATGTAGAGGAACATTTAATCTTTCCATCAATCGAAGCGGATTTTACAATTTTTCTTTAGTTATTGCAAAAAAAATTGTTGAAATTTTGGTCATTTAGGAGTCTAACCCGCTACGTGGGTGCTGTCAACACTGACTTGCGCGTGTCCGTGATCGTTTTAGCGTAATTTGAGAATACATTTAAATATTAAAATATAAAATTTCAGAATTTCTATTATTTTTCGGTTTTTCTTTTGGTACACAAAAGAAGGAAAACTATCCATTTTGGGAATTGGCTTTGCATCCCATAATATAACACCTCAACACCATTTTTTATTTTATGATTGCAGATTATAGAAAAAAAAATCGAATCTCATATCGTGGACTGCGCAAGTCGGTGTGACAGCAGCTGAGCAGCGAGTAAGACTCCGAAATGACCGAAATTCCAACAATTTTTTCTACTTGAATAAAGGTGAAATGGAAAAATCCGCTTCGATAGATAAAAAGATGAAGTCTTTCTCTACGTCGAGGGATTTTTTAATATATTTTTATCTAAACTCACTTAGTTTTAAGTAGCAATTAAACGAATCGACTTTACATATAAAATGAATGGAAGTTCGGTTTGTTATGCCTACTATACAGGCAAATCAGCTGTTCGAGCGAATCGGTTAGTTACGGTCACTGAAAACGCCCTATATAATCTTACCGATTAACAGGTATATGTTTTTGGATTTGTTCTCTTATGTTTTATTGTTTTGTTGACAGATTTTTATAAAGTTTTTGTTATATTTATTTATAACAGTTCACCTGAAAAGGCTTATACAGAAAATTAACCGAAACGTTGTGAAAATAAATAAGAATTGTCAAACATCTGACTTGTGCCCCTTTATTCCAATTCAAGACAATATTTTAGAAACCTACAATATTTTATTACCTGCATGGCTTAGAACACAGGCCAATTGAAGACAATTTTAATAATATGACTATGAATTTATAAACGTCTATTGATGTATATTTTTACTTTTAGGTGCCGCAGATTTAAACCAAGTTGAAATGGATTATAAAAAATTGAAATTTAAAACAACATGTTGTAAACGCTATCACGAATGAGTTTTTTGTGATTCAGCTACGTGTGTAGGCTTTGTGCCATTTGGGATAATCTAAATGTGATGTCTAGTAATTGTGGATAGATTTGATTTAGTGGATAAAATCTCATAAAAATGATAAGTATAATGTGAAGTCTTCAAATAAATTATATAATCAATCTTCTCATAGATAAAAACACTTTTCATCGTGTTATATTATTTAAATCCTCATTGATCTACCTTTAAAAAATAATTCATAAGTTTTCTCATAATTCTCGAATATTCCAAAACAATCGCATTTTATTGTAAGATTGCATAAATGAGATAATTGCGAATATCATGCTAATAAATAAATAGTATGTTACTACTCTTGCCGTAAAAAATAGATAAGTTCCAGGGCACATGTAACGAACAGGCGAGACAGATTCGGATAGGCATTTTTCGATGTTGGCAATTTAGGTACGCATCATACTATTTTTATATGCACACTAAACTTATCATAAAATTAATATGTAGTTATTTATAACAAAATATGGCGCTCGAGTATAAATTTGAGTAAAATATTCGATTTTTAGCTCCTTTTTATTTACTTCAATTCAATAGAATTTTCTTTTAATTTCAAACTATCTTTGAGCCCTTAAAAAAATCATCGTAGTTTATAGCAGAACTTAATATCCGTGAGGGTGTTTATGAAAGTACTTTTTGGAAAAAATCAATACAAAACCACTATATGCACCTACATTATATTTTATTTTGTTTTTGAGTTATATTTCTGTTTTTGATAGTTGTTAAGTTTTTTTCTTTTATTAATAATTTTTAACAGGTTTCGGTAATTATTGAACGGATCGGTCTGAATTTTGAAATTTAGTTTGATGAACATTTTTTTGTGAACGACAATCCTATGATTCTACGATTCCAGATGTTAATATGAGTCATACATATACCAATTTTTAGTCAACTTTGAATTAATTTTTGTTTAGGATTCAAACTTCATATCTGAGTTTGAATAATATATTTCTGTTGAGGAGGTTCGGTTCATTCAGACAATTAAAAAAAAGATCTTATGCACAATTAAATTTTTAATATTAATTATTGACCAAATAGATACATATATATGCCTTATATACCTTATTAATTAAAAAAAAATTCTTAAGAAGGAAATTTTTAGACACTCACGTATACGATCAAATATCTTGAATATCTTATTAATCCCTTAGGAAAAAATCTGAAAAATTTTTTCATAATCGTTGTGAATATAGTGCTAGAGCTCTTTACATTTTATCAAAAAGATATTCAATTTAATTAATCAACAGAAGATTGTTAGTTAATTTTCAACTTTCAGTTTCGCACATTTGTGCCTAAATAAAACTACTAATTGTATTAGAATATAAATCAGTGACATCATTCTTCCTTAATTGTTTATGCATTATATTTAACTATAAATCAAATTAAAAACAAAATATAATTGATTTGTAATAATATTCTTTTCCCTCTCTAATAAATTTACAGTTTTTTTTAATAATTTGTAAAATTTATCTTTATATATTTTAAATAATACTTTCTGTGACAATTTTATCCATTTTTTTGAATATTTGTTGAATCAAAAATCAAAAAAAATGAAATAAACAATGCTGTTGGGTTAGGAACAGTTTAATTTAAAACTATCGAATACAGGCCGGTATGTCTTTAACTTTATTTTCTGAAATATAAATTTACCATACAATGCTCGTTATTATAATTTTCACCTATTTGATCAAGATATTTTTTTAAGAATTAATTAGGAGAGATCGAAGATCAGGTATTTGGGTTTTACAATTATTTATTACTTTTTTCATACTTCTAACATACCACGAACTTTTATATTTTCTTTTCATTGTTAAGACTTAAAATATTTACATCATCTACACCATAAATCATTATGAATATCAATTATATATATAGTTTTTATTTATACTGTTGCAGTGAAAAAATCTTGAACGTAATGCATAAAAAAATTTAGTTTTTTATTTTTTCTTTCTATAATTTATATATAAATAACTTAATTTTTCAAAATATCGATTTGTTGATATGATTAATATTATCGATTTGAGATCATACTTTTTTAAATAAATGCGAATAAAATGCGAATCAAACTCATAAATGTGTTATGTGATCCAGCAATAAAAAATGTCAAATTAAATTATTTTCTGTGTTGATACAATTATTCAAATGAGATCTGAGTTGAATATTATTTTATGTTTTTCTTCCTTGGAATCATCGAAATGGATATGAATGCTCATAATAATAAATCTGGCAGAATTTCGGTGTTTTATACATTTCTCAGGTACACGAAGAAGGAGAGTATGAATCATATTATATCGTTGGAGTAAATTTTGCAAATACAATCATTTTGATTTTTGATATTTTTACCCCTAATTTATAATTATATTCATATTAATTATATTTATACTATAATTTTCTAAAAAAGCAAATATTATTAAAGTACAGAAAAATATATTAATTTTTCAAAATAATGATATCTTATAATTTATCATAATAGAACAAAATTGAACAAGTTTAAAAGCAATGTGGTGGATTATAGAATTCGAACGATGTTAAATTGTCGATCGCAGTAAAAAAATAATAAAAATTGGCAGGGTAGCATACTAAGTATAGAGAAATAATATTTTTAAAAAGTCAAATATAAATGCATTGATATATACAAAGAAAGGATATAATATGTATATATATTATTAATTTACACACGAACACGTCAGTTTGTGAGTTCGTTCATATGGAAAATATTTCGAATTCCTGGAGGGGAAAATGTAAAAAAAGAGAGTAGGAGATCCTTTAAAATTGATAAGTGAACAAAAAAGGAAAGAGTTAGAGGTAGGGATAAGCTTAAGAGCTAAAAATCAGTAGTGAGCACATACTGTGTGTATAACACACGTTGTTTTGGATTGTTTAGTAGTAAAACATTTCTTAGGTAAATTTAATTTATAGATATAAACAATTTTCAGTAGAAATGTTTTGTTCCGTTAAGACATAATTTGCAGATTCGAATGAACATTTTTATTTTTAAAGTGCGTATTATAATAACTTTTTGGGAATATTATAATACTGGTATTGGTTAATATTTCTGGAAATAGAACATTTTTTATTCAAACCTTGAAACATTATATTTTTCGTTGATAAAAAAACTGCTTTATGCTCACAAAAACGTTTAACAATTAACAAAGTTTGATATGAGAATGCAACGAAATATTTGTACCAAGCTCCAAGGAGGATTCTTACGTCGTTGGTGTAAGTAATATACATGTCAATAATATTTCCTTGAAGCAACGTTTTTTACTAACAATTTTTTCTTTTAACAATTAAATTGTTGTTAAATTTGACGTAAACTTCGAGGAAAATTCATATTATAATACTTTATTTATGCAACTATAGGTCAGTAATATTTAAACAATTTTAAATTTGCATAGTGATCAAGGCTAATCAAAAATATCTATGCATCAAGAAAAAACTAATACTAATCAGTTATAACGATTTGAACAATTTTTTTTCATTTATGTAATATTTAAAATAACGATCCAATACCACTTAATATTTTTAAATTCGAACATATGGAAGAAATATTCAATTATTTCTGAATGTTTTGAAGCACGCAACTTTAACTCTTTGATATTTTAATGCGCGTTTGATCTTATTTGTTAATTTATACTGCGTCGCTTATGGACGAATATTAAAGATATAATTATTAAAAATTATTTTAAATCATTGTCAATTCAACCACCATAATTGTTATATATGCGAACAAATTTGCATAATCAACAAAATTGAAATTTGATCGAAATTTTTTTTACTTTCACAGTTCTAAACAAAAAACAGAATATTGGAAACTAATGTTACTACAACGTGGTCCTTATTTCACAATTTTCTTGAATGCTCACTTTCACTGTATATTGTTTTTATAGAAATAAGTGGCCTATAATGATCCTTCCCGCAATAAGTCTTTCCACGGCATATTTTTTTTCAAAATTTGTTTTGTTATTTTTCGGTGTGTTATCTAAACGTTTGCTAAATGAAAATGAAAAAATATTACGAAATATTTTTCTTTTCTTTATGTATTAAAATATATATTGAGTTTTGGTAATAATTAACTTAATTGATAAATCTCAGTTGAGAAATCAGGAAAGGTCTATGAGTCAAAATCTCAGTACAATAATATAAATTCTATTATAAATAGTTTTTATTTTTTTTAAACTTGAACATCTATTCCCAGCAACCAAATTATTTTTCCTAATTTTAAATTTTACGCTAATTGCTTTTAAAAGACTTTGAAATCTTTATTTTACTCATTTTACGTTCATACAAACACCTTTTCAAAATAAAAATGTAAGTCATAAATTCGTAAATAATTATAGTATTAAATCTAAAAATCAGACCTAGACGCAAAATGAATTTATTATGTACAAAATACTAGCCAATTTTCAGGAATACATAAAATGTACAGAAAGTATAGGCCTGGTTCACGCAATTAGGCATTGTCATCGTTTTTAACACGCTCTCTTTTCGAACTAGCCTGAAGTTTCGCCCAGGGCTGTTTTTTAGGCCCATAAAATTAATATGGGCAGCAGTGGCGCCCTCACTCATAAATGCTATGCTGCCTATTGGGAAATGAGTGGTAGAAATTTTTGAGCCAAGATGGCGGAAGGAGATCGGACAATAACATAGGGCTTTTATGGGGCCGAACCTTTAAAAAATGTTTAAAAGTGTATGCAAAATAGTTTCAGGTATCGGATGCGATCAAAATAATCTTTATACACGTGGCCGATTCTCTGTGAAATCGAATGTCCAAAAAAATTTTTTTTCTGCCAATATGAAAAACTAGTTGTATTTGATGTCAGATTTGTTCAAAAAAATTTTTAGAAAAATTGGGGCCTTCTATGACACTTTTTCAGAGGCCCAAAATTGGCCATTTAAGGGTTTTTGTGAAATTCATGAAAGATCACAAATATTCAAATAATTCCTGGATCAGGGTAAAATGATTCAAAAGTAAAAGTGCCGAGCAACTTTTTTGTTGGAAATTGTCCAAATTTTCAGAAAAAAAGTATGCCAAAGTGATTGGAGCTATTTAGTAAAGTGAAAAGCTCTCAAAAGTTGAAAAAAACACAAAACAAGAAATCTACTCGAGTTCGAACCGGACTGACTACAGACTGAAAACGGCTGCTTTTGGTGATTTTAGGCATTTTTGACCTATTTTTGACCTTTTTTGCACGTTTTTTGACACACATTGTTGTCTACATTGCGTTAAACTTTAAGACCCATTACAAAACTTTATCAGGCAGTAGTTGACATCTTTGGGAAGCTTTTTACATAGTTTAGGAAATGAAAGTCCGGTTCGAACTCGAGTTGCCTCGATGGGCCTCTGAAAATGTGTCATAGAAGGCCCCAATTTTTCCAAAAATTTTTTTGAACAAATCTGACATCAAATACAACTAGTTTTTCATATTGGCAGAAAAAATATTTTTTTGGACATTCGATTTCACAGAGAATCGGCCATGTATATAGTTAGAAAAAAGTCGTATGCAAAACAGTCTGTCTGTTTACTTGCAATTAGTTAATTAAGACGTTTTGAGCCTATATTTGATCTTTAATTCGGCTGCTACAACTCTCCATAACCTCACTTTAGACAGAAGTATGAATTCTAGGAGCGCGTTATCGTTTCAAAATCTATAACTACAGCTTTCAACTATTTTGACATATCCTATAAAATACTAAAATTAAGGAAAAAACCGTGGATCCCGTGCACATGTTTATTAAAAAATTTTTAATTCTTACCCACACAATTAATACTGTGCTTAGTTCACAGTTATTCCCCTTTTCACTTGTTGTTGATCGAGCAACATTCATGAACAATAAAGCGCGAGCGAATAAAAGAGAGATTGATTGATTGATTGATTGATTAATATTTTTATTTGGGTTTCGGGCTACGATCGCATGAGGCCCAAACGGCAATTTTCAAGAATGTAAGTGAAAGCAATTCATAAGTATTTATATAAGTGTATAATTGAAAGCATTAAATGCATCATATAGTCAGCTGGGTACGTTGGAGCATTGTATCTACTTATAAAAAAATCTCTTCATTATATTATTTATTTTATTTTATTATTATTTTATTATTATTTATTTACTTATAAAAAAGAGATAGACCTCAAAGTGAAGCATCGTAAAACGGTCTCTGATTGGCTGACACAGACGGCGACGCTCGACGCAAGACGACTCGATACGAGCGCCTGCGCTACTAACTATCTGTTGACTCCTATTTCCTCGTGAAATATTACATCGAAATACACTGTATTATTTAAAGTAAAGTCTTCATTAATTGAATTTTCCTATATCTAGCTCCTGAGCTATTTCATAAGAATCTTTGTTGTCGGACAAAATTTATTTATGACTTTTGGAACTGTGACTTCTGTATTGTTGTTAAATTTATTTGATAATTGTCTATATCTAGATAGATTGCAAATAAACAAAATTTGATTCAAAAAAATGTCTTATGTATGTCCAATATATACTATGAAATTTCGTATCTTAATATTTTTTTAGAATTTCTTGAAAATTTTTCTTATTGTATGTGTTTTTACACAAGTATTACCATGAATATGATTTTGACAGGGTTTTACATGTTTTTTTTTCCTACACCACCCCATTCGGACTCTCCCCGGTAACCGCCGCTAGGCATTGCTTCGGTGAGACCGGGGTTAGTTAAGCATTTCTGCTACTTCGATATTCGTCGTTTCCATACATCCCCCGTCCGTCGCATAGTGATATACGACGATTAGGGGTTCAGGGACTCATCTTGTTCTGCTTGGTGAACCTCCGTACCCTGCGTGATGCCATCTCTCGATTGTCGTGTCCCGCCTTCGGAGCCGTCTTTTTTTGCGTGGTCACACATTGCTAGCATCTCCTCTTGAGTTAAGCATTAGAACTCGCTGCCCAGTGCCATCCTGTGAGTGTGGTTCTCGCTTCCCGCGCTACCCTGTGAGTCCCGGTGAGTTTTTGATACTCCTTTATGTTGCCATCTTGTGAGTGTAGTTTTCGCTTCTGACTTCATCATTGGAGTGTTGTGTACCCCGTCTATCGCCAGCCTTGTGTCCTCGCCTCGGGCTCCTACTAATGTTTATCCTCTTCGTTTTCAGCTCGCGCAGTGATCGGGGTGTTTTTACCGCTTCGGAAGCTGATGACATAGCCCGAGTCTTCTTTTTTGCGTGGTGCCCGCTCCACTTCGGGCCCGGGCTCGACCACACCAGGCAAATAAACGTGCCTTGAAAATTCGCCCGGTGGGGATCGAACCACCGCCCTACGGAACATCCTTGTATCAGCAGGCAAGAACTATACCCACTGAGGCCGGTAGGGTTTCGCATGTTTTTTTTTTTTTTTTTGACGTGGGCAGAGTGAACTCTGCAGCCAGTGGCCCTTCGAAACGAGTACCCCACTGGAAACCGTCGTTAAACATTACTTCGGTGGGGACTCTATACAGCTTCTCTGCTACATCTGTGTCTTTTCCGTACATCCCCCGTCCACCTTACGGTGATTAGGGGTTCGAGAACCAGAAGCGTCGTTTTCGTCTTTTTCTCACAGCATCGTCCGGATTGTTTTCACACCTCTTGCGCTTCTTCTCTCAGTCTGGTTAGAGTTTTGCATGTGTGACACTATATGTGTTACTATGTGTTGAGACATGTATATATCACATAAAAATAAGAAAAATCCGTACGACCGCCCGTACGGAAGCTCGTTTTTCACAGTTTGACCTCCCATACCCAACGCGCGTATAGAAGTTACACTTCAAAAAATTATAACAACAGTTTTTTTTTATTGTTCAAATTTTTAACAACAATATGCAAGAAAATTGCGTATAACGTATTTCATATTGATGATGGACGAAAAGTACTTCCATTTATGGACAATGCTGGACCTCACCGAGACAATTTACAACTGACAAACGTAAAAACGTAATTACAACTTAACAAGTAGGTTAGTTAATAAAGCCTTAATTGACGCCAAAGAAAGCATTTAAAATTATATAGTTAAAAATGTTGTTTTTTTATATTCCTCCTTTCCTACTCTTCCCAATAGCGGACAGTTTTCCAGGTTTTTAGGGTGTCCACTATAGAAAGATTTCACTGTATATATATTTTTTAATTCTTTCTTTAACGTCAATTAAGGTTCCATTAACTAAGTTGCTTGTACACATTTTTTTAACTTTTTATTTCAATTGACGATCCGAACCGAGGAAATGTCATTACGTTAAAATCCTTGCAAACACAATTTTAGTATAGCGATACAAGAGGATGGAATCCGTGGATAGTGTCCCGCATTTTTATTGTAAGTACTTTGTAAGTACTAACGCTCTGCTGCTACTACACTACTGATAGTCAAAAACAACTTCAGTATATTAATTATTAATCTTTTGTTTGACTTAATTCTTATTTTTCTTTTTTTTTAGCTCATTTTATCTTCAAATCAATTTTATCAAATATTTTATTTGAATGCGTTGTCTTTTTGCCCACTAGATTACGATCCTAACTTGCCATTTTTTCAATTAATTACGCCAAAGTTCACACGTGGTCTCCGCTGACAAAATCTCCGGCGACAAAATCTCTGCCGTATTTTTTAATATTTTTTTATGTTTTATAAGTATCTATCAATATTATTTTATTACTTTACTCGGTTATTTTGGTTTATTTTGGGTTATTTTTTGATCTTTTGTCTCCTAAGATTTTGTCGCTTAGATTATGTCGCACGGAGATTATGTCGGTAACGGGAGCGCGCCAATTCGCCTCCACGTCAAGTCGACCTTTGATCTCTCAGTGCGACTACTCGCCCTTGACAGCTCGACCTAGCGACATCTCGACTTCGAAAAAATTTAATTTTTGTTTGCGATCGGTATTACTTGTGTATCGGTACAAAGTGTGTTCCCCTACTCTCTCAAAATTAAAAAAGCCTCTCAACAAAGAACTTACGAAGAAATGGACTCTCGTTTATTAAATGTTGTGTCTGATTATAACAAAAAACACGTATTATCGTATTTGAACAATGTTGCTCTTAATGTTACCTTCAGCTTGTACAAAAAGTGATTATGTTCCTTAATAACTTTATATCGTGTTTCAGTTAAGTTTTTCATTGTTTGCTATTACTTTCAATCGTTCATGGTGACTTTATGTTTTGGTTTTATGACAATTTTATTATATGTCGTGTTTTAAGTAACATAACTTTGTTGCTATTCTTTTTTTACATACTCTATTATTAATAATTTTTTTTTACATTTACTTAATTTTTGTTTTTTTTTTTTTTTTTGAGTGTTGACTTGTCACGGGGTCGAGTGTCACAGAATGAGATGTCGCACATTCGAGTTGTCCGCGGGCGAATTGTCTCATGTCGAGTTGTCGTTAAAAACGCGTAGACTCGTCGGTAACCCGACCGAGTAAGCACTCGACTTATAAGGTATATCAGGTTCACCGTTATAATAATACATTCTCAAGCTCAAGTTTTATATTTAAAGTGCAATTCATAATAACTATTCATTCATTGAAAAATTGTGTCTTAAATTAATAAAAATTGCAAACTTAGTAGAAAGAAAAATTTACTAAATTATTTTTGATATTTTTAGGGGTGGCTGTGATATTTGGTTTACTGATCGTTATCGCGGCTGGAATCATAGCTGTTACCTTTCCTAGTATCATTAATTATATAATTCATCATGAAATTGCATTACGAGAAGGTGGACGCACGTTTTATTGGTGGAAAGATCCACCTGTCACACCGCAAATGCATGTCTATATATACAACGTCACAAATGCCGAAGAATTTCTCAATAACGGGCAAAAACCTATTTTAGATGAAGTTGGACCCTACATTTATCTTCAAACTTGGGAAAAAGTAAATGTGAAATTTAATTCGAACGACACTGTGACTTATAATGTAAAGAAGAAATTTGTATTCTCTGAGGTACGTAAGATTATTATAAATCTATGCTTTTAACATAATTCATCTCCTTTGAATATTGTGCTCTTTTGAAGAACAATATACAATTGTTCACCTAATGATTTAATTGGTCATTCATTATAAACATTATTGCACTTTTATATTTTTGCACTTTATTGCAAAGTTATATTTTTGTCTTTGAAAGAACATATGGGTAAAAACGTGAATAATGCTCCAGCGCTACGCGCGGGCAGCGAAAACGGCCGGATTGCTCAGTTTTCAACTCGCCCGCAAAGGGTTAAATAAAATTCAAAAAAATAAACTAACATACGTTTTCGATAGGTTTTTACCTAAGCTTTCTACTGGTGAGGTCGAAAGTGCATAAATATGCATCCTTAACCTCAAAAAATGGACTTGAAGATAAAACACGTTATAACTTCCAGAGTTCAACTCCAATTGACTTTTTGAGTAGCTAAATCGAAAGACTTCGCGGGTATTTTTTTGCTACACTTTACGTTTCTGTACTTATCACGCGTTAGGATTTAGCCATACAAATAAACAAACACATGTTTTTTTTGTATTTTTTTTTTCATCTTTCCAATGGTGCTATTAGTTTTTGGTAAAATTGCTTTTTTGAACAAATAAATTAACTGTTTTGATTAATAGTTTCATTATTTTCGTTCTATTCGCAAAACAAAGCCACGATTCCAAAAACTAATAGCACCATTGGAAAGATGAGAAAAAAATACACAAAGAGCATGTATTTGTTTTTTTATGGTGAAAGCCTAATGCGTGAAAGGTAAAGAAACGTAAAGTGTAGCGATAAATCAGGCCGCGGCGCTCGAAAACGGCCGACCACTTGCTCTTTCCCTCTTCACCGCTCGAGAAAATCGAAAAAGTCCCTTTCTTTTAGTCATTTCTTATGTAAAATCGCAAAATCTTTTGATCTATCTATCCAAAAAGACGACCGGATTTGAACTGGAAGTTACAGCGTGTTTTATCTTCAAGTCTATTTTTTGAGGTTATGGAGGCATGGTTTTGAATTTTTGACCTCACCAGTAGAAAGCTAAGGTAAAAACCTATCGAAAAAATATGTTGTTTTATTTTTCTGAATTTTATTTAACCCTTTGCGAGCGAGTTAAGGAGGCTCTTTCGATATTGATAAAAACTCTACATCCTCATATAAGTTATATCAATCAATTCGTTAGAGCCTCACACTTATGTAGGAAGAAAAAAAAATGGGGGTAGCTGAACTCGTTTCCGAGAAAAATGCTGTCGAAAATTGCAATTTTAACATGGACTTGTATAGGAAATGATCTTGTTTCGTTAATAACTTTTGTAAAAAATTCTACATCCTCAAAAAATTTATATCAATTGATTCGTTAGAGTTTCACGAATCGTTTCCTGTAAAAAAAATAGGGGTAGCTGACCATTCTAAGAAGATAATCCACTTTATATGGTCAATTTTGGGGGGCGACTCGAAGCAGCCAGCAGCAATGCAGTGCGCACGAAAGCGCGTGAAATTCAAATGCGCTTAAAAAAAAAATAGTATAAATTCTGTAAAAAAATTCTTTTATTAAAAAAATATTAACACTAACATTCTTTAAATAAATTTGTTAATGAATATTTAACAATTATATAATAAAAAAATTCTTATACTACTCTGCTGACTGCTCGCGACTAGTGGCACAGCACATGCGCAGTACGTTGCGCGCTGCACCATGCATTAGCTCTCCGCACGCTTAATGTAAAAAACATTGCAGCGAAAGAGCCTCCTTAAAAACTGAGCAATCTGGCCGTTTGCTGCCCGCGTGTGGCGCTGGGGCATTATTCACGTTTTTACCCATATTAATTTTATTGTATTTGCTAGTTACTAACAAATAATTTTTATATTTTAATGCTATTTTTCATTTTTAATGGATTATGAGGTAATAAATATGATTTTTGATCGTAAGTTTCTCGTGTAAATGTATATAAATAACACAGTCATAAAAAAAAGAAGTTCAGTTCCACCCACGTGACCAAGAAAACTTTATGCTTTTGGAGTCGCTAAATACGAATCTGGCGTTAGTTTTGCAAGATTTTTTTTCATTTACCAGGTTATTTGATGATAAAATTTAGAAAAAAACGGTAAAAAAATCTGGGAACACATATGCTTGTACTTTGTAGAATCATGAATTCAAACGAAGTTTAATTCTTCTATCAACTTGCCGTCAAGGATATTTGCAGGTCAAATTTAGAGAAATCAACACAAAATATAAAAAAAAAATTATATCGATCGATCTTTTAGGTTTTTTGTAGCTTTAAGGTTGTGTCGAGGTTCAAATCTAATCACCATTAGATTCTCCGTTGATACATACGTTTAACATGGCATTTTTATTTTTTACCTCTCCTTCTGCTAGATTCCCACGGGCATACGTTTTTCCCATAATTGCTTCCTCATCAAGGAAACTTTGTTCTAGGCGTCAAAACGAGATTTTGAACCAATAGTCATAGAACAATTTAGCTCACATATTTAGAAACTACATTGAACTCACAACAAATGTTTGTATATCGTCGCCCCAGTGCAGGAAGGTATTGCTTCCAATTCTGCAGCATAAAGGATACTTTAACTCGCGCGCAGAGGCAAAAAGGTAGCTAATTCAAGCGCGGCACCAAAACAGTACCTTGTTCAAATTCGGTGGCAAGAAAGTTTTTGCTTGCTTTTTAGGTTGGCAACGTAGCCGTAAATGATAAAATTTTGTTCTGTATTTGAGCAAAAAAGAAAAAAAAACAATTGAGCTAGTGTAAAGATTTTCATCTATTTGTAATGCAAGCAAACAAATAAATCTCACCGTGTTATCGACTCAATTTGCCACTTATGAAGAATTGTGTAAGCTCTGAGAGGAAACTAGAATAAAATGTTGAATGTTGAATGTTGAAACAAAATTTTATCATTTACGGCTGAGTTGCCAATCTCAATTCAGCTAGCCAAAACTTTCTTGCCACTGCGTTTGAACAAGATACTGTTTTGGTGCGGCGCTCGAATTAGCTACCTTTTGGCCCCTCTAAAATTTTAGTTTTGGGACCTTTTTACCATGTACTATAACATACCAAACCGCGTCAAAATCGGTGACATACGTGCGCACGATTATGATTCTGTAAATGAATAATCAGTACATATAATAATCATCGGATTTGATAAATGAATAAAAATGCTAAATAACAAAAAAAATGGCGTGATTAATGCTCATGTCGGATATAACGAGAACTTTTCGACGGTTCCATGAATCTCATTGTAAACGGTCTCCACTGTATATTTATAAACACTGACCACTTCTTTTTTTACGAAACTTTGGTTATTTTTAAGTCAAAACAAAACAAAAATACTACTATGTAGTCTAACTTATTCATGGGAATAATCACTCTCGCGCAACGTAATAAGAGGAAAAGCTTACTTTTATTTTAAAATTCAAAATAAAAATTGTTACTTTCATGGTATAGATAAAAGTCATTAAATATAATATTTTTGAAAATATCACTGAAATTTAATTGTTTCTGTTTCTTAGACTTTATCAGGTCGCTCTGAAGAAGATGTAGTTATTGTACCTAATGTTCCTATGTTGTCAGCGACTTCACAATCGAAGAATGCTGCTCGATTCCTTCGATTAGCAATGGCTTCAATTATGGATATTCTTAAGATAAAACCATTTGTTGAGGTTACTGTGGGACAACTACTATGGGGATATGAAGATAGTCTGCTGAAACTTGCGAAAGACGTAGTTCCAGATCAAAAGCTTCCATACGAACAATTTGGATTATTTTATGAAAAAAATGGCACTAGCAAAGATAACTATACGATATTCACTGGAAAGAATGATATAACTCACTATGGACTTCTTGATAATTGGAACGGTAAAAATTTTTTCGGCCATTGGAATTCACCACAATGTGATACAGTCATGGGAAGCGATGGTAGCATTTTTCCTCCTCAGATAACCAAAAATACCGTCTTGAAAATATTCGATAAAGATCTCTGCAGAGTTTTACCACTTGTATATAAGGTAATATATCTTAATATTATTTTTTAATAATTTGTAACACTCCTTACATACGGACGTAGTCGGAGTGAACATGCATAACCAGGGATCCTACGAACTTCTATATTCTAGTCCACCTTAAACATCTCGTGATCACTTTTCGATGATTAGGGGTTCAAGAACTATACAACTCAGTTGTTGACAGCTCGACACTGGCCCAAGTCAGCTTTCATTGAAATACTTTTTGTCTATCGTTTCGATATCATGTCGTGTGTTTACTTTTTGTGTATTCCCACTTCGTAACGGTAATTTCGTTTATTATTATCATTTTTTAACGTGATTTTTACGTCTCAAACCAATGCCTCTAAAGTACACACATCAATATGACTCATAATAAGTTTAATATAACTCACAAGCACTCAAGCATTCACTCGAAAGCAAGCTAAACTAATTATTATTTCAACAATGGGAAAAAAATATGTTTAATTCGCAATGAATATACAGTGGAATCCGCTTATTATGGCCACGGTTTTGGCCAAATTAAATGGCTGTCCATAATACACGGCGGAAAAGAATCTATTCAAAAAATAGTACATAATAGTACATTTTGCACCTAGGGTATAAAAAATTGGAAAGGCTCAAAACACGTGCAATTTATCATCTGAGGCGAAGCCGAGGCTGATAATTATCTTAAAATATTCTTAAAAAATCATTCAGTTTCATAACGATGAAAATTAATGTAATTATTAAAATTTTTTGCTTTTCTGATAGAGCTTTGGAAGTTTATCGAGTTCTTAATAATAGCTAGGCGTTTACTATTAATTGAGTCAGCGCGCGATAATTCGACAATTTACAGCGACATTTTAAAAAGACTGACGAGTCTAATATAAATTAGCTTGAGATACGAATGCTATAAGTATGTATGTAACCAAGTTAAAGCCATGTAATTTTTTAATTACAGCATGAAGTTACAACCGCAGCTGGAGTTCCTGGATTTAGATTCGTTCCAGCGATAGACGTATTTTCGTCACCACAACGTGTGCCATCTCAACAGTGTTTTTGTCCTTCAGGACCACCTTGCGCTCCAGAAGGTACATTCAATGTTTCACTCTGCCAGTATGACTCACCAATTCTTCTCAGTTTCCCTCACTTCTATTTAGGTAAGTAACGTTTTACAATGCGCAATTTTCCTGAAAAATTTACTGTATGATAAAAATTTTTAAATTATACTAATTACATCATAAAAGTTTAGATGCGCTTTCCGTATGTTATATTTCATAGAAAAATAGTGCGCAACAGAAGATTTTTGAAACCTAGGTCGCTCCTAAGCGCTACAAATCATATTAACTTCTTTTTCTTCTAAAAATTTGAAAAATTTAACAAAGGTACCTTTCAATTGTCACAAAAATATGGGTTTTTTTTTCGAAATTCTCATATGGTCTTGATACAAATTATTAAAAATTTCAACGATTTATTCTCGGTAGTTTGATTTAGTAAGCAAGTTGGAAATGTTTTCGCTTATTTTGAGTATAAAATCACAAAACCTCAAATTTTCTACAGGTTTTTATGAAGTCAAAAATATCTTATACTTGATTGAGAATGCGCATATGGCTAAGGATACATTGAATAATACCAACATAGAAATAAATTGAGTCATGTGATGACTTAATGTACTATGGGCCGATTCTCTGTCAACTCAACGGGTCAAAAATGAGGGCGAGGATCTCTCGCCAAAACGTCGTGTTATAAGTGTTTTTTTCTAACAATAAAATCGTTCAAAAAAAACATATACAATTGGCTCACCAAGATCGACAAAATTATTTTATTCATACAAAAAATCTTGAGCGAACTTAAATTATATACTTGAATGAATAAGTTTATTTTTGGACTTTTATGCTATTTTTCGTTTTTAATGAGTTTGAAGCTGATTTTTTGACTAAAAATTTAAATTCTTCATCTAATGTTACAATAATTTTGTCATAATCACCCAAAAAAATTAGAGTAAAATTCCTTCTCGTATGCTAACCTAATGTCACGAACACATAGAATAATGGTATTAAAAAATATACCATACTGCTGACTTAAACGCAAAGAGACTTTAATGACCTTATTCAGATTAATTTAAATTCTCAAATAAAAAAATGCCAATATATTTCTTAATACTAATATCATTTCAGGTGATCCTACATTGAGGGATGCTTTCATAGGAATAACAACCCCTGATGCAGAGAAGCATCAATTATTTATTGACGTACAGCCTATAATGGGAACTGCTTTGAGAGCAAGAGCAAGAATACAAATTAACATAGCGGTCAGCCAAGTCAAAGATATTAAGCAAGTTGCAACTTTTCCCGATATAGTTTTCCCATTAATATGGTTTGAAGACGTAAGTATGAAAAAAATTATAAAACTTACAGTTGCATTAAGAGCTAACAGGGGGCTTAATTATTTTCCATTTTTCAATTACAGTACTAGGCTGTAAAAGTGAAAAATAATTTTTTTCAAGAACACACATGATAACCTTTTTGAACTGTTGATGAACTGTTCACCTTATGTCTAGCTTTTGGTTGCGACCATGGCCAATTGACTATCGAACAAAATGAAACCACATAGGTCACAATAGATTGATGCTCTCTCTTGGAATTCTACGATAGGTATAGCTTAGATGTGTCTAAAGCTTACGTAGAGGGTCATTACACTCCATATCACTGTACTTAACTGTTTCTAAGTATTTAACTGGATAAAATACTTTCAAATAGGGTATCGAAAGGGGTTATCATGTGTATTTGAAAAAAAAAATTTTTTTTACTTTCACAGCCTAATACTGTAA
The DNA here is from genome assembly GCF_000599845.2 of Trichogramma pretiosum. Lineage (NCBI taxonomy): Eukaryota > Metazoa > Arthropoda > Insecta > Hymenoptera > Trichogrammatidae > Trichogramma > Trichogramma pretiosum. The sequence goes on along the minus strand of NW_019641228.1, from coordinate 1,126,462 downwards.
ATGAAAGATAAAAAATAAATAAGCCCTTAATAATAAGATGAAAAGTATCGGATATGACCAGACGTATTTTTTTTTTTTTTTTTGCTCACAACAGAGTAACATAACTGGTAAACATAATAGAGAAAAGGGAAAATCCAATTAAGATGGTGACAGCCGAATTGTCATCTGTATTATCTGACAACAAAAGGGTTCGAACCAACCCTGACTCCGTATCAAGAAAGTCCGTGACTTTTATCGTTTCTTTAGTTTACGTACAGCGATTCATATTGTATTTTTTTATTTTTTTCTTTTTTTTATTTTTATCATATTGTAATTTTTTTTTATTTTTTTTTATTCAAACCTTTTGAAATAATTTCGAGAAGAATCGGAAACTTGTCTAAGCAGTCTAAACAACCTCCCAAGAAGCATTTATCAGATGGTTCTTGACATACTATTTTTTTTATGCAATCTTTGTAATTTAATGGGGAATCATCTCCCGTCGTTAATTATTTTAGATTAATGGCTTCTAACATTAATTTTACATTCTCGTGATATACGCATACACAATCATTATGTGTTCCGCTACTATCAGCTGTAACAACCCAGTTGAAAATAATTGCATGGATATCCACGTGGATTATCCACGAGGATCATACAGGGATTCCACGTGGATTATACAGGGATTCCACGTGGATTGATCATTGTTTGAAAAAAATGCAATGCTGATTTTGAACTGATCTAAGTTGATTTTTGTTCAATCATTGTAGATTTTGGACTTGTTCACGAGCACGCGCTCGAAACATCCGCGAGGTTTCGTCGGTGTATCACCGCAGATTTTGAACTGATCTACGAGGATAATTAATAACCGTGCTGGAAAAAATCAGTTGAAAAGTCAGGTGAATTATCACGTGAAAATCGTGCCAAATCGTCTTTCAATTAGATAAATCGATAAATCGATAAATTGAATTTTTGCAAAAATGTTTACGTTTGTTTTGTTTTAGTAGCTATAACTTTTTTATTGCGCAAAAAATCAAAATTTTGAGCTCATGCTCTGAAAGGGCATTGAATTTTACATCGAAATAGGTCTGTGTCAAGGCCTAAACTATAAAAAAAATCGCTGCGGAAACCAACAAAAAAATCAAGTATTTTGGTCGTTAATGGGTTAATCTCAATCGTATGCAGTACTAGGTATTTCGAAGCTTCCCGAAAGTTGAAGATCATTTTCCAATGCTCTAGATGCATAAAATGTTGGCATAATAACAACTACTGCTTTCGATCTCTGGTGTGTGTAAAAGGTATTTCCAAACGCAAATAAAAATTCCATATAAATGTAGATATTAAAAAGGTCAAGAGAATAAGCCAAAGCATGAAAGCAACAAAATCACCAGGCCATGAACAATCAACGGGAAAAATTACCAAGGAGCGCCCACAAATTGCTGCAAAATACTTAACTATTGTATTCAACGCGTGCTTAGGCTTGTGCCATTTTCTCTCAAAGTGAAAACAGATGTGGAAATAATCAGTATACATAAACCAGACGTGAAGAAGCCCTGAGGTTTGGCCTATTTTGGGTGTGTGTTCGACCGTAAAAGTTAAAGTTGGGCTGATGATCACACACGCAATCACTTTCGTAAGGCTTCTGAAGGCCTGTGTGGGCTTGAGAGTTCTCCGGAAGTTAAGTTTGTTAGATTCAACATCAGGCACCGAAGAGAGAAAGTAATTTTAAGGTACTCGGTCAGCGAGTGCAAGAATGTGCCTGAAGAGCAAGTGTCTAATTTGGATGTGAGAATATCGGCCGGGCTGTACCAGTGCGAGGACACGGGCGAGATAAGGCCCAGAGTCGGGGGCAGATCGCCCGAAGACATGATGCGACGCAGTGAGTCCTCGTGGGCAGTAATATGTAAATTAGCGATTAGCTGTAAGCAATAAAGTATTGTGTGTAAATTGAGAATCACTTGTTTCGTAAGCATAGCCCTGAAAGACCAATTTCAGGTAACGAAGTTCAGGATGGAGTGACGGGCACCCCAGCAGGAGGCCCAACTCGGTGAGAGGTCTGAACCTCCTCGAGAGACACGGTAAGGCCGGGTGGGTCCCGAATATAATAAGTATTTCGACGGCAACGCCCTGCAAGGCGAATAAAAAGGCCCGGTAGCACCTACACTGCACCTAGACTGTCGACTGAAGTGGGGTCACACATGTGGGCTAAAAGGGAGCAGTTAGGTCTTGGGTCGCGCTCGCTATATTGGTTGTTGGGAATTGGCCCTGTCGCTGGAGAATAAGGTCCTGATCAACAAAGCAATTCTGAAGCATAGACGTACGAATTTCAGCTCTGGGGTAGAGCGGCAAACTCGAACATTCACGTTATTGAGCATTTTCAGGCTAAGGTACTTCGCTGTTTAGTAGGCGCACCCTGGTTTGCCGGCCTAACGAGGTGATCCGCAGAGACCTCTAAATTCCCAATAGCTTGGAGGAGATTAATAGAAATCTTGAGGAATGCAAACGCCAATTGCTACTTACCCTCAAATTCGCTAGCGTCTGTTTTGTCGCGACCAATCCTGAGGACAAGGCTCAAAAAACTACATAGCTTGTAAATTAGCTTGATTCTGTCCAATTGCCTTAAACAACTAAACTAATTTTATTAAAAAATAGCTGATAATGATTAGCCCATCTAGCAGACCCCAACATTTTATCTGTAATGTACGCAGCGCTCAAGCTATTTACTTATTGTCTTATTGTTTTATTGATAGATTGTAAATAAAAAAAATAAAGAAAAAAAATGAGGAAATTTTTTCAATCTCAATATATTAATGAATGATAAAGTTAAAAATGTATGATTTAAATTTGTTGGGATGTGATTGATAATTTTTAAAATTTTAAATTATATATTTTGTTTCAGGGTATTGATCAGTTACCAGATAAAGTGACTTCGTTACTAAAAATTGCAGTGGATTTACCTCCGATTGCTCATACAGTGATAACAAGTGTCTTAGCCTCAATTGGTTGTATTATATTCTTTAGTGCAATTTTTTGCTTGATTCGTGCAGCAAATCGACAAGAAAAATTGCATTTAAGTGCACCAATATCTGTAACGAAACCTAACAAAAATTTGGCTTCAGAGTTTCAAAATCCTAGTCAAGGAATTTTTTTCTAAATAATGAATGTTGATGCACCAAAGAAGTCTTAGGAGCATTAAAGTTTGAAGAGTTAATATATATTTATACTTTTTGAGGATGGGTAAGGAAAAAGGGACAACGGTTAATGTAATTATTTATCATAAAAAAAATATAGAAAAAAAAAAATTTATTCTATAAAAAAGGGGAAAAATGAATCAATAAAACCAAATTATTAACATTATGATATGGAAAATTATTGAAAAACTTTCTATTAAAGCTCACAAAAGTTTTATTTATACATCCAAATTACAATGATAAAATAAATATTAAATGTATCAATAAATAAAACTATTGACAAGATTATCTCATTATAACCTCTGAAATACGAAAAAAAGTTCTCAAAACACTAATGTAAATTAAAAAAGCAGAAAGTTACAAACTAGTAGCTGAATAAGCAAGCTTTTTTGAAACATGGTCAACGATACTATAATACGTACTGCTTCATTTTAGATTAACATTTGTTTACGATATTCTTTGAACTACACTTTCAATGCATTTTAACCGACTTTATATCAAATTAAAAACCTTTGTAGCTCTTATTAATTAATTAAAACGTTTGTTGCGATTGAAAAAATTTATAAAATCTGCTGAAATATTTTAGACCTTTGAATATTCATAAAAAAAATTCGTTGTTTTAAAGAAAATATATTAAATTTTATATATATTTTAGGAATTATTTGTTTAATAAAATCTTAACTAAATTTAATTATACTACTTTATTATTTTCAATAACCTAATCAAATTTAATTATATGCGAAAAAAAGACGAATCTAAGAGGGACAGTGGCCATCACGTTATGCGTGGGCCTCATCGACACCCCCGAGACGAAAGACCGACTACGCACCATACAAGAGGGCCACGACTCGGCACTGGGAGGCCACAAGGGCATAACAAAAACGTACAATCGCATACGCGAACGGTACTTTTAGATTAGAATGAAGAAAGAAATAACCGATTAAGTTCGATCGTGCCCTACGTGTCAAAAAGAAAAACTCACGCGCGTAAAGACGCAACTCTCGCTAACCATCACGACTGCACCAACGGAGGCTTTCGAGGTGATCGAAATCGACATCGTAGGGCCCCTACCGATAACAAAATTCGGAAGCAAGTACCTGCCAGCAATACAATGGAACTTGACTATATACGCGGAATCAATACCGCTACCCGATGTAAGGGCAGATGTATTAGCGGCCACCTTCGCCCACGAATTTATATGCAGATGCGGCTGCCCGAAAATAATACGTAGCGACCAAGGCCAAATTTAATTGGAAAGATATTTTCATCAATGGCTAAAATCTTTAAAATCACACAATTCAAGTCCACGGCCTACAGACCCCAGACCCAAGGATCACTCGAAAGAAGTCACCACTCTCTCATCGAGTACCTAAAGATATTCGCCCCCAAGGTCGATTGGGATACTCATGTAAGGTGTGCCATATTTTCCTACAACTCGTCGGTGCACACAGCGCACGGATTCACGCCGCGCGAACTAGTGTACGGCCGAAAGGCCAGGATCTCGAGCGAATTCGCAACCAAAATCATGGAGAGAACCTACAACGAATATTTGGACGACATGATTGCGAAGCTCAACGCAACACAAGCACAGGCGAGAAAAAACCTTATTGCGGCAAAAGAAAGATCAAAGTATTATTACGATCAAAAGGCGCACGATCGAACCTTCCGAGAAGGCGACCACGTATACTTGCTGAAGGATGCCCGACAAAATAAGATGGACGAGCATTACTCCAGCCCCTTTCCTCTTGTCAAACGGCTCGGAGAAAGAAATGCCGAAATTAGATGTAGCGCGAACAGAACCAATCATGCATTAGGACAAACTCAAGCATGCGTTCATCCGAGGAGATAAAGTAATCGAAAACAACGGCCGCGGATTGAGCGCAGATCAAGCGACCAAGCCTCGCGCGACAGCCGAGCCATAAAACAAGGCATATAACATACATCGTGAGGACAAGTAACAACAAGTCGGTGCGATACCTTGTACGAAAAAGGAGTGGACGATGTCGTCAAGACCGGCGCATACAAAGGCACGTGTTATAACCCAGTCACGAATACGGAGTCGCGCGTGCTGCGTTCCCTGCGAGTATGCGCAGTTGGCTATTCTTCGGGTGGGGTCGCTCCTCGATGAATGCGTAGAACGCAAAGAAGCCGTGGCGTTTCTCCCTGGTGATGATGTCGCTTCCGAGGGTGGAAAATAATGACCTCAATGAGGTGGGCCGACGTTGCCTCGACTCTTGCGAGGAGGGTTTACGTCGGGGGAGGTCCCGTCAACGAGTTACAACGGCCTTGTTGCTACTCGTTGTGCACGTGCTCCGCTCGTTCAAATTGCAAGTCGGAGCTTACGAGGGGCGGTCGGTGACCTGAGGGTCGTGAGACACCGGTGGCGCGATTCTTTCTTCTAGATGATCTTTCTCGTGCCAAGAGTCAAAAGGACATCCGCCCAAGTTGACACCCACACACGAGGTCGACCGAAAAGAAGGGATTATCGGCACTCAACCGTCAGAGTCTCGCACCGGGATATTCTCCCGTGCACGATGCAATGGCGATGAGTAGCTGTGATAATCTCGTTCGAAAGATTACGTCCCATAGTTAGTTCAAGGACTAAGTCCGATAGTTAATTCAAAGACTAAGTCCGGTTATCACTCCAAAAACAAAATTCGATTATCGCTTCTGAGACTAACAAGGAGAGCCTTTCATCTTTGGGTCACAGATCCTTACCAAACTTGTTTAGGGGTCTTCTTGTACATAATAATAAAGCCTCCTAGTTCCAATGGGCCCTGGAAAGAGTTATAGAGCAGAAAAAAGTATTAAATATAATATAACGTTAAAAAATACCACTTATTGGTATCAGGCCTTGTACGGTCAAGTCTAACTCTCTCAAAGATATTTGTACATGAAATTTAATGCATTTTAAACACTTTTGCAAACAATAAACAATTAAACTCAATTGGTTTGTTCAATGTGTAAGTTTTGAAGCGCGTACCAATTTGAGCTAAAATTAACGTACCAAACAATAAATATTGATGTAAATTATATGAAAATGTTTTTATTTGTATAACTCATAAATTCCTTCTCTTCACCTATTCCTGACACTCATCTGGATTCAGATTTACTCCAGATGAGTGTCAGAAATAGATGAGAAAGAAAGAACAGTAAGTTTTATGAATGAAAACATTTTTACATGATTTAATATAAATATTAGTTGATAAATGCATAAATTTTAACTCAAATTGATGCGCTCTTCAAAACTTACACAGCAAACCAATTGAGTTAAGGGCTCAAAGGGGGCTTAAATAATTATATATTTCTATTTGTAGTATTAAGCTGAAAAAGTGAAAAAAAAATTTTTTTCAGAAAACAGACATAAGAGCCTTTTTCAATACCCCATTTTAAAGTACTTTGTCCAGTTAAATACTTACAAACACATTACAAGAGCATTGATGATATCTATAAAATTTATCAAAAATAATCATTAATGAATAAAATATTTTATTAAATTGTATGTGGAAGTAGTCAAAGTTGATCTTATGCGTAGCTTGAGGTTGCGTTGATGGATAATGATCCATCGAAGAAAATGAAATGACATAGAACTTAGTCGTGTCAAGCCATCACTTGGAATCTTACGACAAACAGCTTAGATGTCATCAATGCTCTTCGCTGAAGGCTCATAGGCCGATACAAGTTAATTTATGTGTTTGTAAGTATTTAACTGGACAAAGTACTTTAAAATGGGGTATTGAAAAAGGCTCTTATGTCTGTTTTCTGAAAAAAATTTTTTTTTCACTTTTTCAGCTTAATACTACAAATAGAAATATATAATTATTTAAGCCCCCTTTGAGCCCTTAAATTGTTTATTGATTGAAAAGGTGTTTTGGACATTAATAACTTAAAGTATAAATACTTCTCAGTCAGTTAGACCTGACTGTGTAAACCTGATACCCTTATACTCTAATATATGGTATTTTATACATTACATTATATTATATACTTCATGGTGCTTTATAATGGTTTCCAGGGCCCATTGGAATAAAGTAACTATATGGGGCTTTATTATTATGTACAAGAAGACCACCAAACAAGTTTGTTAAGGATCTGTGACCCACAGATGAAAGGCTCTCCTTGTGAGTTCAATTCAGCATGACGACACCCAGCTGCCATCATCGTATCGAAAATATTCTACTACGACGTACTCGCACCTCCGCAGGAGGCCTGTTCGCACTGGGTTTCCCATGAGGGTCCGCTCTTAGGCGTCCCTACTCTCCTCTGTCATGAGGTCGTCGTAGGTTCCCGCCGGTTCCTCGCCTTCTTGCGGGGGCAGCGGGAAGGCGCGTACGAGATTGACGGGCCGGTCTTCCTCGGCCTCCTCGAGCCCGTCTTCGTCGTCGCTCTCGTCTTCTTCGAGGTTGGGGCGGCTTCTCCTTCGTCGTTGGACTCGGCGACAGCAGCGACTTCTTCCTTGCCGTCGGATTCGTCGCCTCCGACTCTACGTCCGTCTCTATGGCCTCGTTAGATAATGGCGACACTGCCCGGTCGTACCAGGTGGGGCTGTCCAGGTACCTCATGTACGGTCCCGGACGCGCCACCGGTTCGTCTGTTTCTTCATCGCTGGCCGGAGATGGTGATGGTGATCGTGGCGTCGGTGTACTGGGCGGGGTAAATCACAGTACGACTCTTGGCCTAGCGGACGCACTGGCGCTTTCGTCGTCGTCGATATCCATGTCGCTCCCGATGTCCCCTATCTAGATTAGACCGGGTCGTTTTTGAAAAAATTTTTTGTATCGCCTGGGCTCATGGCTGAGCTGAAAGTTCAAGGTTTCAGATGAAAAAAGCCGGGCTGCAGAAGTCAAAAAAGTGACCGGAACCGGTGTCGATAGACTTTTGAAGTTTAAAAACGTGCTTCGGAAATTTAGCAAAATCGCTCTGAAAATGGCAATCATATAATAGATTGCTAACATTGCTCAGAAGGTAAAATTTATGTCGACAAGACGTTTTCTTGCGTATTTTTGTGTGTAGAATCGAATTCCGTAGTCAGTTTTGACCTAGGAGGACGATTTCATTGAAAAAAATGCACTTTTTCGATATCTTTATTCTGCGTAAAAAACAAAAAATCGTCTTGTAAACGTTTTAAAATGAACAGAAAAAATTTAGAAAATTTTTTGACACTGCTAAAGTTTAGGATTTTTCATGACGAATCCAATGGTATAAATTAGTATACACTTTGAAATTATTTTAATGCAGAAAAATACATCTTTATCCCAAAAAACGACATTATGAAAAATTGAAAAATCGAAAAGTGTATTAGTTTCTTCCAAGAAATGGCTAAGTAGAATCAACTATGGAAAAAATTGCATGAAACTATCTGATAGGTTTTTTTCTCACCTTTCCAACGCCGGCTTCAGAAGTTAAAAATTCGCAAGATTCGCTGAGATACAGCTATTTTTGTACGATACATTTTTTAACCTAAAAGTATAATAATGTTTATCAAAAACGTAATATTTGAGAGGTATACTACCTTCTGCACACTCACAGAAATTTGTAAAAAAAACAGTAAACAAGGGCCTTCCGCAAGGAAGTGTACTTGGTCCGTTATTGTATGCTATTTATACTAGGAAAATTGATAAAATTGTAGATAAATCTGTGTCAAATTTACCATTCGCGGACGATCTTGTTATATATAACAAAAACCAATCTAATCATTCTGATCAGATAGATCAATTGAAATGTGAAAACGACAAACTCCTTGAACACCTAAAAAACAGAGGTCTTGACATAGCTCCTAAAAAATGCGTGCTAGTTATATTTGATAAGTCTGCCAAACGAACAAAAACCCAAACTATCTCTATTGAAATAAATAATTGTATTGTAAAGCCGTCAGATCATGTAAAATTCTTAGGCATGATTCTTGATCGTCGTCTCACTTGGAACGAACACTCTAAAAAGCTTCTTACTTCATGTAAATCCAGATTAAAAATCATTAGTTTTCTTAGATCAACATGATGGGGAGCTGATCCCGAATCGCTGTTGACTCTTTACAAGGCACTCATACGATCAAAAATAGAGTACGGGGGCTTCCTGATGTATCCAAATGACAGCTCGTGCTTCGATAAGTTACAGAAAATCCAAAACGCAGCTATCCGAATCGCGATAGGGTATCGCGGTAGCACTCCTATTAATGTAATGGATGCCGAGACCAAGATTCCGTATTTGTCGTCTAGAATTAGATTTGCTTGCTACAAGTATGACCTAAAATGTCTTGCGGCGGATCGGACAAACGTCGTTGCCAATCTCGAGGACTTATTGGGTCTGAGCGAGAGTTTCATATATTCACACAATTACTCACCATCCTTACTAGTAGAATGTTTTAATAATACTTGGTTTTTGAAAGATTCCATTATTAGTTCAAACAAACACGTAAATTACTGCATAGACTTTAATAGCATTCTCTTCAGGCCTAATATTTCCCTCGATTTTGGCGGCGAGCTGTCGAACCAAACATCACCGAACTCCACATGTAGCCTCCTTCTGGATAATGTAAGCTCAACCCCCATCTTCACCGATGGCTCGAAAATTGAACTGCCTGATCGCTCACTAGTGGGTTATGCATCATGGAGCCCTTCCGCGGATTTTTGTATTTCGCAAAAAATTAAGGACTCGGCATCTATATTTACGGCAGAATGCAGCGCACTGCTATCAGTTGTAGAGAAAATTATTGACATAGGCCAAGGCGTGCACACGATTTTCTCTGACTCAGAAAGCGCTCTAAAAGCTTTATGTTCTTCCTATTCTAAGTCATATCTAATAATTAAATTAAGGCACACGCTTGCGACAGCACATAAACTAAGCATAAGTATTAATTTAAATTGGATTCCAGCGCATAAAGATATCCAGGGTAACGAAAACGCTGACTCTGCGGCCAAGTCAGCTGCAATGGATGGGCCATTCCTTGACAATCCGATTCCAGTTTCTGACTACTATGCAAAATTTAAAAAAGAATGCAAAAAAGAAAGTGATGTCTTAGCTATTAGTCTGAGTGAGTCTAAAGGATCGTTCTATTTCAATCATTTTTACTCAGAAAAATCCGTAAAATGGTTTACTGGCATGGGCTTGTCAAGGAAGGTCATTGTCTCCATAAACAGAATCCGAAGTTATCATTCATCATTGAATAGCAGTTTGTTCCGTAAAAATATTGTATCAGAAAATATATGTAAGTGTGGTTTAACGGAATATACTCTAGACCATATATTTTGGGAATACGAGTTAACAAAAGAACCGAGACAAATTCTTATAAATAATTTAAAGAAAATTCATATGTATGTCCCTAATTACTCTGTAATAGATCTACTAAAATCAAAAAACAACAATGTACTCGAATGTATTTCTGAGTTTATATTTACAGCTAAATGTGATTTTTAAATTATAATTTAAGGTGATGCCTTGGCCACAATTTTTACCGACCGAGCACAAATATGAACTCTGTGCAGAAAATACTTGTGATTGAACTTTAAAAAGATAAATTAGTGTTTCTAGCTTGCTTTTAATGCAGTTCATTGCTCTAGGCAGTATCGATAGTCGACATTCAGTCTATCATGATGTAAAAGTGAAAGATGGCCGCATTTCGTAGTATATCTTCCTCGATATTGGCCAACCGATAATGCCACTTGGTAGAGGACTTTAATTTAATATTGTAATGATACTCTATTAATTTCAGGCAAATCCAAGAGGACGAACACATCTATTTTGGGCCTAAAATGCATTTTTTTGATTTTTAGTGATGTAAGAGTATCTGAATGACTTTTTACATATCACCAATGAATTCCTTATCAAAAAATACATTAAAATACTATGTTTGATTTATTTTTCAGAGCTACATTGGGCCTATGGAGAAAAAAGTTAGTTTTCAGATTCTAACTTTGAGCAGCTGTAGATTTTGAAGGAAGGAACCATGGCAATTTTTAAACACATGAAAAGTTTTGTTTTTTCATGTACTTTTAAGAAATGCATTTAGTTGATAGGTCATTTTTGGACCTATCAACTCATTTCTGATATGACCCATATATTTTCTTTTCAACGCTCAACGACGCGAAGACCAGCAATGGCCAAAATCTATTCGCCGAGTCCGGCGACGAAAAAGGAGCCGCCGCCGTCGCCGAGTCTGACGAAGAAGGAGAAGCCGCCGCCGGCCTCGAAGAAGACGCGAGCGACGACGAAGACTGGCTCGAGGAAGCCGAGGAAGACCGGCCCGTCAAACTCTTGCGCCCCTTCCATGCCCCCGCAGGAAGGCGAGGAACCGGCAGGAACGTACGGTGACCTCATGACAGAGGAGAGTAGGGTTGTTTACGAGCGGACCCTCATGGGACACTCAGTGCAAACAGGCCTCCTGCGGAGGTGCGAGCACGTTGTAGTCGGATATTTCCGATACGACGATGGCAGCTGGGTGACATCATGCTGCAGCCGATCGACACGCGGCCACGGGGCACAGGAGGTCATCCTCCACCTGGTGGGCCTGACGGAGGCCTTGGATGACCTGCACCTGACCAACTGCCCCTTCTGTAGCCGAACCGTGGGACGCAGCAGACGACCAGCGGAGAAATGTGAGCTGTGCGCGCGGGTCGTCCTATTTAACGAAGATGATGTAGAAGAAGGCATGGTATTCAACTCGGAATAATCAAAGGTATTACGCCGTTGCGTCACAAAAAAAATATAATAAGTAATAATAAATATTAATCATAGTGCGCAGTCGCGTTTCGTATACTACTTTATATTACGCCGTTGCGTTTTTTTTTATTTTGGCCATAATTGGTCGCCACGCCGTTGCGTTTTGAAAAAATTTATTTTATAGCACTGTATGGCATAAGTTTACATTTATGGCACGCTTCTCTGTGGCATAAGTCGCACATTCTGGCACCGCTGCGTTCGCATCACACTCGCTTACGCTCGTGCGCTAACCTCACTTCGCGCTACCAGAAGTGCGACTCATGGCTCGGAAAAGGGGGCATAAATGTGAACTTTGCACAGTACTATAAAATGTTGTTCGATACTCGGGCCATAGGGGACACTTTTTGGCCCAGCTATTAGGACCCTCGCTGCGCTCGGGCCCTAAACTACGCCGTGCCAAAAAGTGTTACTTATGGCACTTGTATCGAAAACTACTATTGTATTAAGCCGTTGCGTTACAAGAAAAATATACTGCTGTAGGTGATCGCTGGGTCGACTGTCGTAGCTCCTTGCTCGCTGCTCGCTGGATCGCTGCTGAGTCGTCCGCCCGTCTTGCACTGCTACAGATCTCCTGGGGTCCCGACTGGGAGGGGATGGTAAATGGGAGGGAGGTGAAAGAATTAGTCGAGATTCCCTTTTCAAAGAACTCCGTTTATTTATTCACCTCTCTTTCGCCACTCTCGAAGCTTCCAAAGATACAAACTTTTTTTGGGTCTATTTAACGCCCAGACTTTACAAACTCATTCTCGTGAACCGCACTTTAACTCTGTGTCATCTAGCGGCGACACGGCTAACTACAATACTCACAACAATACATAACAAATATTAGTTGTAATGCGAACATATTATTTTTTTACGCTGTGGCGAAAACATATTATTCTGTAAAAGAAAACATTTACTATATTACGCCGTTGCGTTTATTTTGTATTGCATCGATCGCGCCAGAATTTTGTAATCTAATAAAAAATGCATACGTTTATAAATTTTTTGAATAATGATTCCCTACCCCATTGTCATAGAAAGAATTAATAGATATGGAAAAAGATATAATAATAATAAACAAAAAAAAACCTATTAATTGAGAGAAAAAAAGGGTGCTATCACTGGATCACACCTTTTTCTCAGGGAAGGTGCTTTAATGAGTAGTATAGTAATTTATTGTCCTTAAACATACAAGTATATACAGACGAGAATAATAAGTACATAAAATTGCCCATAGGGGTCTCTTAAAATTTAAAAATTAGAATTAAAATTATGATTTAAAATTACACATCAATACAGTTTAAGCTTAAACTAGTGATACATACATATTAGAATAATTTAACAGTATTGTATATATGAACGACTGAATTTGTTATTAAATGTTTATATTGATTTTGTCAATAAATGTCCCAAGTATGCTAATTAAATTAAAGTTCATTGTAGCTAAGAAGGCGTATATCGAGTAAGGCCCGTATGGCTCTATATCTCTTAATTTTTTAAGCATTTGAAGTCGGGCTGAGTCCAATTGTGTGCATTGCCAAAGTATGTGATCAACTGTATCCTGTGTTACCCCACACAGGCACAGGTCGGACTCAACGATTCCGAATCTGGCTAGGCTATGATTGAGAGACGTATGGTTGCTCCGAATTCAGTTTATAGAAACTATTGCTCTTCTCGATATTTCAAAGTGATCAAATTTTTGGAACCAAGGTTCCTTGCATTTTTCATTGTAAAATGTTTCAAAAAATTTTTTGCCTTTTAATTCTCCCTGAAGTTTGAGTTTGCTGTTGTTACCAAATATGAGGTCCCTCTTGAACTTGGCCACTAAATCGGTATGTGGAATTGTCGTATTCATGAGTTTTCCTTCCCTTGTAGCGATTTTAGCTAGAGAGTCAGCCTGTTCGTTGCCGTTTATACCCACATGGGCAGGTATCCATATGAGTTCAACCTCTTTCTCTGCATTTTTAGTTTCTAATATTATGTTTTTAAGCTTTAAGGTGATTGCGTTGGATGGGTTTTCCAGTGCTGTATAGTACACTCAAGGAGTCTGAGAAGACTTGGCATTTCTGTGCCTTGCCTGTCTTGATCATTTCTACTGCAGTGATAATTGCCAGACACTCAGCTGTAAAAATTGAGGATTCATTCGGTAGCTTGTATGATACTGTCATGGCTCGTTTACCAAACATTTTTTTAATTTTTTAAATCGCTATTATTTTTTGTATTCATCTTCGCTTGTCAGGTGAGCATGAGTACAAGAGAGCTGGGTGAAGGAGGAAATAAATGTGTGCACCGTGTTTAGATTACACAAGACATTTTGCTTTATTTAACTACTCTTACAATTAATCGACGATGCTGCTGCTGCTGCTACTGGGTTGGCTGCTGGCGGTGATGCTGGCTGGCTGCTGCTTAACGGCTGGTTTGTTGGCTGGCTGACTGCTGTTGCGTGATGGCTGCTGCGGTGTTGCTGGCTGCTGGCGATGTTGCTGGCTGGCTGCCTTACAATGCACTTCACTTTTGCACTGACTCTAACTGCTTGATTGATGTTTTTTACTTGTCCCCGGCGTAGCTCCGCCGTGTTGGAGGTCTCGGACTGAACAGCTGACTGATGCCCTCCTTTTTCGGGCCGTATATAACCGAGTTTCTCATCTGCCCTCTATTGATTCGTGCGGGGGCCGATGATCGGGAATTTCCTGGCTGATTGCAGCTTCCAGGAATCCCATGGCTTGCTCTTCACCTAAGTCAATAGCGTAACGCGCAGTTGACTCAAGCGCGGGCTACTGGCCCGGTGTGTGCTTACGAATTTCTCCGAAAACGCACAATCGATGCCTGTTCTTCATTTCACAATCGTGTGAAAAGATGAACAAATTATGATCCGCGCGGACTAGGAGCATAGCCAGCGTGGTTCTTATCTACCTTGTAATCCGGTGTACCGGTGTACTGCTTCGTACACAGATGCCTCTTTTCGGAAATCTACATCGATCGATTGAAATATAGACACCTCTTTGTTTGGACAGTTGCCTGATGTGAGCATACGTTATTATTTCCCAAAAATCTGTGGAGTAAAAGTCACGTAGGCATGACTTTTTACCGTTGGATGTTTGTTGCGCTAGCGATTGCGTTTTATCTATCTGCGGGGGATTATTGCTTTCTTGTGCAGAGCTCGTTGTTGCTTCTATGCGTAACCGTCCGATGCGTCGTTATGCAATCGCGGTCCCCTCGCGTACACGCACTTGTGCGTATTTTATGCGTGATTGCGGGGACCGAGGCTCGTGGCTCACGCCTGTGGCCGATGGTTGGGACCATGTATGCTGAGTCGCAAGATGGGTGGCCTATTTGTAGGCGCGTGTGTCTGAAGGCTTATAACGCGGCTGTCGTGTTATAACAATATGGCAGGAGAGATTTCGCTCCAAACTGAGAAACCCACACAGGATAATCCTTCCTCTTGAATTTTAGAGCCATCTGTAAAGATATGTGGACAATTAGTATTTCGGCTAAATAGCTCGGAAAATTCACTGTTTGGTTCAAGAGATTTTTGTAGAGTGCATCCTGTAACGGTATCGATGCTGGGGGTGAAGAAACGGCTCTCATAGGGATAACAGTACAGATAATTTCTTGGAGCTGCGTCGATCAGACCATTGAGAAACCAGCTATTCTCAAAGCATTTTACAAGCAGAGATTTGGAATAATTGAAATCTTTTGTTGGGTCATCAGATACTTCTAGCAGCTTTTCAAGACTTATTATGACTGGATTATGTTCAATTGATAACGATCTTAAGATATATTTGTAGGCCAGAAATTCGAATCTAAATTCCAGGTCTAAAATTTTTGATTCGGCTAGTATAACATTGGACGGGGTACTTTTTCTGTAACCCATCGCGAGTTTTATAGCTTGATTTTGTAACACCCGGAGTTTTTGAAAGTGAGTGTCTGAACAAGGTGATATCAGAAATCCACAGTATTCTAAACGAGACGCCACTAGTCCTCTGTACAGTAGTAATAATGTTTTGGGATCGCCACCCCACCAGGTACCCCGCAGGCCCCTTATTATTGATAGAGGCAAATTACACTTAATTATTAAGCTGTCAATGTGTTGTCGCCATGTCAACTTATTGTCGTTTGATTAATTTCTATCTGGTAGGAATCTGTATTAATACTGTTCTTGTTGAAAATTACGAGTTTGCATTTGTTTGGAGCTAGATTAAGGCCTCTTTTTTCGAGAAAGTAGGACATTCTTTGGGCACTCCTTTCGAGTTAGTGCGTAAGATCATCAATATGTTTACCAGTTGCTGTGACAACAACATCGTCTGCGAATTGGAGAATATTGGTTTTTTTGCTGATAATGGTATCTAGTTTTGATGTGTATATAGAATAAAGTGTGGGGCTTAAAGCACTGCCCTGTGGTGATCCTTTCGTAACAACATAGTTGCCGTCGCTTTCTAGATTCATTGGGTGTAGTCTTCTTTTAGAGATCACATTCTTAATAAAAACTATTAGTTGTTTAGGAAGTTTTAGATCAATAAGATCTTTGAGGAGGATTTCGGGCACTACATTGCCGAAGGCCCCCTTTATATCAAGAAAAAGAGCGCAAAGGCTCTCTTTTTTGAAAAATGCTTGTTGAATTGATGATACTAATAAGGTGATGTTATCTGAGCAAGATCTGCCCTTTCTAAATCCAAACTGTGTGGGCGACAGTTTCTCATTGACTTCTAGCCATCACACTAAGCGACTATTCACCATTTTTTCAGGAAGTTTGAGTACACACGATGCTAGAGAGATTGGTTTAACTTTCTCTTTGTCTTTGGGAATAAAACATATGGCGTACTCACTACAGTCTGGAGGGAGATCGCCAAGTATGTTTAAGTCGTTCAGGATATCTAACAAAACTCTTTTGAAGAATTCCGGTAATCTGAAGATCGCTTCATAATTTATTTTGTCGAGCCCTGGAGAGGAGCTCAATCTCACTGTATTAATTATGGTTGTAAGCTCTTCATAACTGAAGAGAGAGCCCGGAAAAGATTCTTCACTTTGATAGTTATTTATTATCTCTGTGACACTATCTGATATGATTACATTTGGTTTTTGGCATATTCTTCCAAGCATATTGGAACTATCAGTTAGAGATTTGTTACCAGTGATTGTAAGCGGCCTACTATGAATGATTGGAGGTCACATATGAATTTCAGTGATTTTAATTCGGCTTTACGTCTCCTGATAGCTCTAGAGCAATCTTCGTTCCACCCAAGCAGTTTCTTTGATATACTCGTGTCTTATCAGTTGAGCTGGAAGACTCATTATTTTTCCTGATTGGTAATGATTTTTCATTTGCAGATCGAATGACCTCTATGAATTGATCGTACCTGGACAGGACATTTGCATTTAGAAATTTTAGACTAGTGAATGTGCTTTTGGAAGAATTGAGTTCTTCCATAAATGTTGACCAGTCAATTTTTTTTATATTATATCTGTATTCAAGTTTGGGCGATGAAGAAGGGTTGATGTCAAGTCTTATATCTATTGGGTAGTGATCGCTTTGCCATGTGTCATCAAGTACTGTCTATTGCGATAGAAGGCCAAGATTAGGAGAGACAAAAGTCAGATCTATGTGTGAAAATGTACATGAGTCTTGAGTGATGGTAGCATGGGTAGGACTTCCATCATTTAAAAGAAAGAGTAATTCTGGATCTAAGCTTTTAGCAATTATTTCTCCATTAGGGCAATTTTTTACACTGCCCCATAAATAATGGTGAGCATTTAAGTCGCCTAGTAGTATATAGGATCTATAATCTGAAGCCTCTGCGACTAAGTTTGTCTACTCCATGATCTGCAATTTGTTGTTATATTTGGGACTTCTGTAAATTCCTACCAATAAGATTTCACCAAGATGTGTGTCAATTGATATACATCCTATCTCCAGACTTTGTAATTCAGTTTTAAGTGTGACAGATCTGAAAACTATATGATTCTTTAGTAATATGACTATTCCTCCATGTGCCTCATAGGGCCTGTCGAATCTAACAGTATTAAATCCTTTAATGTGATATTTGTCATATTCCTTCAGCCAAGATTCCAAAATAACAATCACGTCATAGTTATAGGCATTATTTATAAGTTCTAATTTTTTTTTAACACTTCTTGCATTCTACTGCAAGATTTTTAAATGATTATTTTGTTTGTACATTATCTATTTACTAAATTGTTTATACTATTTCTTATTTAGTAGTAGTAGTAGTAATAGTAGTAGTAGTAGTAGTAGTAGTAATAGTAGTAGTAGTAGTAGTAGTAGTAGTAGTAGTAGTAGTAGTAGTAGTAGTAGTACGATTACAGATTAGCCTAATGCTTTGTATTGTCTTTGGTCACACTCTTTACACTGTATTTACTATTGTTATTGTTGTTGTTACTAATTTTGTTCTTCAGTCTATTAATGGTGTCGCATAAACGAGGATCCTTGATGTGATCCAATGTAGGATTCCCTTTGGATCCTTTTCCTAGTGGTTTGTTGTTATTGGTGGTGGTTATATTTTTGGTATCTGTCAGATTCGAATTTGGGCCCAGGCTTTTGGGTAGGAGTGACTGGCTTTCTTTAATTTGGTTGTTGTTTTTAATTACTGGTTGATGAAAAGCTCTAGTGATCTGTGTCTGTGCCTGTGCCTGTGCTTGTCCTTGCGGATATAGTGCAGATGCAGTTTCAGATGCATTTGAGTATGCGTTGCTTTCCTCTGATTCATGCTGACAGTTTTTTGAATCTCTTCATTCAAGTTACCTGTGATGTCAGTGTTGTATGAAATAATTTTCCGTTTATTGAATGTGTTGGTATTATTTTTAGCTGTAGAGGATTTGACGACCTGGTTCAATAATTGACTTTCCTTGTGATCAAGGCTTGAGAAGTTCTCTTGAACGAACTGGGGCATTTACTTTTGAAGCTGCACCTAGCATGGCTCGCTTTGCTTCCCGATAGGATACGTTATCATAGGCCATGACAGTGTTGATTCTGGCTTGAAGTTTGTAAATTTCACATTGGTAGTCTGTGCTTCTGTGGGCTTGCCCACAGTTGACACACTTTGGTGTAGATATTTTGCAAGGTTCTTCGTGCCTTTCTTCTCCACAGAACATATACACAGTTCATTTTAACTGCACCTACTTGTATCCCTGGATTTTTCGATAATGGGCCAATCGGAGATGGCCGATGAACTCGTACGGTATGGATCATGACAATCCCGCATTCTTCTTCTTCATATTTTCTTACTAATGCAAAGGCATAGTCCTCTGTTTCCAGAGTATAGATAACGTTATTTTCTCCTATGTCTTCAACTTTATCGACATAACCATCGTAGATTACAAAGTATTTGCTATGCCCGCATTCGCCGTTGTCTACCGAAATCCAAAATTCTGTACTGCCGTCACTGCCTATGCATGTTTTTCTTGATGCTGAGCATGCCGTCCCCGAGATTAGTTGCACCTTGTTTGCTTCCAAATTTACTTTTGCCGAATAGTCCTTTAGCTCGATGTCCATCCATCCTGTCACGACGATGTCATTAAATATTCCTTATGCATCCACGTATTTTGATTCACCTTTGCAAGATTTGTCAGGACCTACCCAACCTGCGAATGTCATTGGTTCCGATTTGGATCCGTTTCTAGGTATGTCTGCTATTATCGTTCCTTGATAAGTGTACGTGCCTGACATGTGTAGCGCGTCGCATTCATCCCTTGTAACTTCCTTGTAATACTGTATCTCGCCATTTGCAACGAGTGAAATGTGTGAATGCATTCCACACGAAAATACCGTTCTTTTTATCATTATTTTGCATTCCTTTACCGTCACGAGTCCATAGTCGTTGGTTTGTACTAGCTGAGCTCTTATTTTGCTTGTCTTTACCTTGGGTTGGTCGTCCTTACATTTTCCCACGTCAACTAACGATATTGTTGTCAGGTTCGTCAATTGTGTTCCACAGTCATAGCCGTAGATTGATTCCGACTCCTTGATGATACCCAGCAGCGTGATGATGATGACAAATAGATGCATATCTATAAGTAAGGGTCAATTAGTTTCGGCGATTTTGGCACTTCGTAGCCATCGTTTGACGAATAAGTTAAGTTCTGTTCGAGTAGTTGTATGTTTGATTTAGATATTTTGTGTTTTAACTGATTCTGTTTTCTCGAGT